>NW_027189148.1:339968-522265 GCF_040958095.1 Procambarus clarkii | reverse complement strand
ACCTACAGAGAGCCTGAATTTGGCTCCAAAATATATCTCAGGCCTCGAGATTGGGATGTTTAGGATATTTTGAAAACTGCAGGAAGGTTTGGGACAAATATGACCAAACGCCGCTTTCAGTACTTGGCATATGTTGGGTATAAAAAGTCGTAATTTCAAACTGCGAATACGTACAGAGAGCCTGAATTTGGCTCCAAAATATGTCTCAGGCCTCGAAATTGGGATGTTTGGGATATTTAAAAAACTACAGGGAGGTTTGGGACAAATGTGACCAAACGCCGCTTTCAGTACTTCACATATGTTGGGTATAAAAAGTCGTAATTTCAAACTGCGAATACGTGCAGAGAGCCAGAATTTGGCTCCAAAATATGGCTCAGGCCTCGAAATTGGGATGTTTGGAATATTTTGAAAATTGCATTGGGGATTGGGACAAATGTGACCAAATGCCGCTTTCAGTACTTGGCATATGTTGGGTATAAAAAAGTCGTAATTTAAACAGCGAATACATGCAGAGAGCCAAAATTTGGCTCCGAAATAGGGCTCAGGCCTCGAAATTGGGATATTTGGGATATTTCGAAAACTGCAGGGGATTTTGTGCAAATGTCACTCACTGCCGCTTTCAGGACTTGGCATATGTTGGGAATAAAAAGTCGTAATTTCAAAGCGAATACGTGCATAGAGCAAGAACATGGCTCCAAAATATGGCTCAGGCCTAGAAATTGTGATGTTTGGGATATTTTGAAAACTGCAGGGGAGTTTAGGACAAATATGACCAAATGCTGCTTTCAGTACTTGGCATATGTTAGGTATAAAAAGTCGAAATTTCAAACTGTGAATACGTGCAGAGAGCCAGAATTTGGCTCCAAAATATGGCTGAGGCCTGGAAATTGAGATGTTTGGGATATTTTGAAAATTGCAGGGGGATTGGGACAAATGTGACCAAACGCCGCTTTCAGTCCTTGGCATAAGTTGGGTATAAAAAGTTGTAATTTCAAACAGCGAATACGTGCAGAGAACCAGAATTTGGTTCCAAATAATAGCTCAGGCCCCGAAATTGGGATATTTGGGATATTTCGAAAACTGCAGGGGAGTTTGTGCACAAAGTTACTCACTGCCGCTTTTAGGACTTGGCATATGTTGGGTATAAAAAGTCGTAATATCAAACTGCGAAACGTGCAGAGAGCCAGAATTTGGCTTTAGAATAGGGCTCAGGCTTCGAAAATGGGATGTTTGGGATATTTTGAAAACTGCAGGGAGGTTTGGGACAAATGTGACCAAACGCCGCTTTCAGTACTTGGCATATGTTGGGTATAAAAAGTCGTAATTTCAAACTGCGAATACGTGCAGAGAGCCTGAGTTTGGCAACAAATATGGATCAGGCCTTGAAATTGGGATTTTAGGGATATTTTGAAAACTGCAGGGAAGTTTGTGCAAAATGTGACTCATTGCCGCTTTCAGTACTTGGCATATGTTGGGTATAATAAGTCGCAATTTCAAACTGCGAATACGTGCAGATAGCCAGAATTTGGCTCCAAAATATGGCTCAGGCCTCGAAATTGAGATATCTGGGATATTTTGAAAACTGCAGGGGAGTTTGAGACAATATGACCAAACGCCGCTTTCAGTACTTGGCATATGTTGGGTATATAAAGTCGTAATTTCAAACTGCGAATACGTGCAGAGAGCCTGAATTTGGCTCCAAATATGGCTCAGGCCTCGAAATTGGGATGTTTGGGATATTTTGAAAACTGCAGGAAGGTTTGAGCCAAATGTGACCAAATGCCGCTTTCAGTACTTGGCATATGTTGGGTATAAAAAGTCGTAATTTCAAACAACGAATACGTGCAGAGAGCCAGATTTGGCTCGAAAATATTGCTCAGTCCTCGAAATTGGGATATTTGGGATATTTCGAAAACTGCAGGGGAGTTTGTGCAAAATATCACTCTCTGGCTCTGTCAGGACTTGGCATATGTTGGGTATAAAAAGTCGTAATTTCAAACTGCGAATACGTGCATTGAGCCAGAATTTGGCTCCAAAATATGGCTTAGGCCTCGAAATTGGGATGTTTGGAATATTTTGAAAACTGCAAGGGAGTTTGTGCAAAATGTGACTCACTGCCGCTTTCAGGACTTGGCATATGTTGGGTATAAAAATTCGTAATATCAAACTGCGAATACGTGCATAGAGCCAGAATTCGGCTCCAAAATATGGCTCAGGCCTGAAATTGGGATGTTTGGATATTTTGAAAATTGCAGAGGGGATTGGGACAAATGTGACCAAACGCCCTTTAAGTACTTGGCATATGTTGGGTATAAAAAAGTCGTAATTTAAAACAGCGAATACGTGCAGAGAGCCAGAATTTGGCTCGAAAATATGGCTCAGGCCTCGAAATTGGGATGTTTTGGATATTTTGAAAACTGCCGGGGACTTTGTGACAATATGACTAAACGCCGCTTTCAGTACTTGGTATATGTTGGGTATAAAAAAGTCGCAATTTCAAACTGCGAATACGTACATAGAACCAGAATTTGTCTCCAAAATATGGCTCAGGCCTCGAAATTGATATTTGGGATATTTCGCAAGCTGCAGGGGAGTTTGTACAAATATCACTCACTGCCGCTTTCAGTACTTGGCATATGTTGAGTATAAAAAGTCGTAATTTCAAACTGCGAATACGTGCAGAGAGCCAGAATTTGGCTCGAAAATATGGCTCAGGCCTCGAAATTGGGATGTTTGGGATATCTTGAAAATTGCAGGTGGGATTGGGACAAATGTGACCAAACGCCCTTTTAGTACTTGGCATATGTTGGGTATAAAAAGTCGTAATTTCAAACTGCGAATGCATACAGAGAGCCTGAATTTGGCTCCAAAATATGTCTCAGGCCTCGAAATTGGGATGTTTGGGATATTTTGAAAACTGCCGGGAGGTTTGGGACAAATGTGACCAAACGCTGCTTTCAGTACTTCGCATATGTTGGGTATAAAAAGTCGTAATTTCAAACTGCGAATACGTGCAGAGAGCCAGAATTTGGCTCCAAAATATGGCTCAGGCCTCGAATTTGGGATGTTTGGGATATTTTGAAAAATGCAGGGGGGATTGGGACAAATGTGACCAAACGCCGCTTTCAGTACTTGGCATATGTTGGGTATAAAAAATTCGTAATTTCAAACTGCGAATACGTGCAGAGAGCCAGAATTTGGCTCCAAAATATGGCTCAGGCCTCGAATTTGGGATGTTTGGGATATTTTGAAAACTGCCGGGAGGTTGGGACAAATGTGACCAAACGCTGCTTTCAGTACTTCGCATATGTTGGGTATAAAAAGTCGTAATTTCAAACTGCGAATACGTGCAGAGAGCCAGAATTTGGCTCCAAAATATGGCTCAGGCCTCGAAATTGGGATGTTTTGGATATTTTGAAAACTGCCGGGGGTTTGTGACATATATGACTAAACGCCGCTTTCAGTACTTGGTATATGTTGGGTGTAAAAAGTCGCAATTTCAAACTGCGAATACGTACATAGAACCAGAATTTGTCTCCAAAATATGGCTCAGGCCTCGAATTGAGATATTTGGGATATTTCGCAAGCTGCAGGGGTTTGTACAAAATATCACTCACTGCCGCTTTCAGGACTTGGCATATGTTGAGTATAAAAAGTCGTAATTTCAAACTGCGAATACGTGCAGAGAGCCAGAATTTGGCTCGAAAATATGGCTCAGGCCTCGAAATTGGGATGTTTGGGATATCTTGAAAATGCAGGTGGGATTGGGACAAATGTGACCAAACGCTTTTAGTACTTGGCATATGTTGGGTATAAAAAGTCGTAATTTCAAACTGCGAATGCATACAGAGAGCCTGAATTTGGCTCCAAAATATGTCTCAGGCCTCGAAATTGGGATGTTTGGGATATTTTGAAAACTGCAGGGAGGTTTGGGACAAATGTGACCAAACGCTGCTTTCAGTACTTCGCATATGTTGGGTATAAAAGTCGTAATTTCAAACTGCGAATACGTGCAGAGAGCCAGAATTTGGCTCCAAATATGGCTCAGGCCTCGAATTTGGGATGTTTGGGATATTTTGAAAAATGCAGGGGGATTGGGACAAATGTGACCAAACGCCGCTTTCAGTACTTGGCATATGTTGGGTATAAAAAATTCGTAATTTCAAACTGCGAATACGTGCAGAGAGCCAGAATTTGGCTCAAAATATGGCTCAGGCCTCGAATTGGGATGTTTGGGATATTTTGAAAACTGCCGGGAGGTTTGGGACAAATGTGACCAACGCTGCTTTCAGTACTTGCATATGTTGGGTATAAAAAGTCGTAATTTCAAACTGCGAATACGTGCAGAGAGCCAGAATTTGGCTCCAAAATATGGCTCAGGCCTCGAAATTGGGATGTTTGGATATTTTGAAAAATGCAGGGGGGATTGGGACAAATGTGACCAAACGCAGCTTTCAGGACTTGGCATATGTTGGGTATAAAAAGTCGTAATTTCAAACTGCGAATACTTGAATAGAGCCAGAATTCGGCTCCAAAATATGGCTCAGGCCTCGAATTTGGGATGTTTGGATATTTTGAAAACGGCAGGGGGGTTGGGACAAATGTGACCAATTGCCGCTTTCAGTACTTGGCATATGTTGGGATATAAAGTCGTAATTTCAAACTGCGAATACGTGCAGAGAGCCTGAATTTGGCTCCAAATATGGCTCAGGCCTCGAAATTGGGATGTTTGGAGATTTTGAAAACTGCAGGAAGGTTTGAGCAAATGTGACCAAATGCCGCTTTCAGTACTTGGCATATGTTGGGTATAAAAAAGTCGTAATTTCAAACGAATACGTGCAGAGAGCCAGATTTTCTCGAAAATATGCTCAGTCCTCGAAATTGGATATTTGGGATATTTCGAAAACTGCAGGGGAGTTTGTGCAAAATGTCACTCTCTGGCGCTTTCAGGACTTGGCATATGTTGGTATAAAAAGTCGTAATTTCAAACTGCGAATACGTGCATTGAGCCAGAATTTGGCTCCAAAATATGGCTTAGGCCTCGAAATTGGGATGTTTGGATATTTTGAAAACTGCAGGGAGTTTGTGCAAATGTGACTCACTGCCGCTTTCAGGACTTGGCATATGTTGGGTATAAAAATTCGTAATATCAAACTGCGAATACGTGCATAGAGCCAGAATTTGGCTCCAAAATATGTCTCAGGCCTCGAAATTGGGATGTTTGGGATATTTTGAAAACTGCCGGGAGGTTTGGGACAAATGTGACCAAACGCTGCTTTCAGTACTTCGCATATGTTGGGTATAAAAAGTCGTAATTTCAAACTGCGAATACGTGCAGAGAGCCAGAATTTGGCTCCAAAATATGGCTCAGGCCTCGAATTTGGGATGTTTGGTATATTTTGAAAAATGCAGCGGGGATTGGGACAAATGTGACCAAACGCAGCTTTCAGTACTTGGCATATGTTGGGTATAAAAAATTCGTAATTTCAAACTGCGAATACGTGCAGAGAGCCAGAATTTGGCTCCAAAATATGGCTCAGGCTTCGAATTTGGGATGTTTGGGATATTTTGAAAACTGCCGGGAGGTTTGGGACAAATGTGACCAAACGCTGCTTTCAGTACTTCGCATATGTTGGGTATAAAAAGTCGTAATTTCAAACTGCGAATACATGCAGAGAGCCAGAATTTGGCTCCAAAATATGGCTCAGGCCTCGAATTTGGGATGTTTGGGATATTTTGAAAAATGCAGGGGGGATTGGGACAAATGTGACCAAACGCCGCTTTCAGTACTTGGCATTTGTTGGGTATAAAAAATTCGTAATTTCAAACTGCGAATACGTGCAGAGAGCCAGAATTTGGCTCCAAAATATGGCTCAGGCCTCGAATTTGGGATGTTTGGGATATTTTGAAAAATGCAGGGGGGATTGGGACAAATGTGACCAAACGCAGCTTTCAGGACTTGGCATATGTTGGGTATAAAAAGTCGTAATTTCAAACTGCGAATACTTGAATAGAGCCAGAATTTGGCTCCAAAATATGGCTCAGGCCTCGAATTTGGGATGTTTGGGATATTTTGAAAACGGCAGGGGGGTTTGGGACAAATGTGACCAATTGCCGCTTTCAGTACTTGGCATATGTTGGGTTTGAAAAGTCGTATTTCAAACTGCGAATACGTGCAGAGAGCCTGAATTTGGCTCCAAAATATGGCTCAGGCCTCGAAATTGGGATATTTAGAATATTTTGAAAACTGCAGGGGGGTTTGGGACAAGTGTGACCAATTGCCGCTTTCAGTACTTGGCCTATGTTGGGTTTGAAAAGTCGTATTTCAAACTGCGAATACGTGCAGAGAGCCTGAATTTGGCTCCAAAATATGGCTCAGGCCTCGAATTTGGGATGTTTGGGATATTTTGAAAACTGCAGGGGGGTTTGGGACAAATGTGACCAATTGCCGCTTCAGTACTTGGCATATGTTCGGTATAAAAAAGTCACAATTTCAAACTGCGAATACGTGCAGAGAGCCAGAATTCGGCTCCAAAATATGGCTCATGGCTCGTAATTGGGATGTTTTGGATATTTTTATAATTGCAGGGGTGATTGGGACAAATGTGACCAAACGCCCCTTTTAGTACTTGGCATATGTTGGGTATAAAAAAGTGTAATTTCAAACAGCGAATACGTGCAGAAAGCCAGAATTTGGCTCCAAAATATGGCTCAGGCCTCGAAATTGGGATATTTGGGATATTTCGAAAACTGCAGGGGATTTTGTGCAAAATGTCACTCACTGCCGCTTTTAGGACTTGGAATATGTTGGGTATAAAAAGTCCAACCCGTTCTCACACAAGACAGCACATATATGACTTAATGCTTAAAGTCAATATGTTGAATATGAATTAGTAAATATGTGATATATTCCCAGTTACTTTTTTTTCCAAGGCCCAAACTCTTCCTCACGTACCAACTTGCGTCTCACAGTACCCGTCCGTCAACCTAGATAGCAGAATAGTCGTGATTGGTTCAATTATAAGGAAAATTGTACTTTTCAGGTCCCACATGGGTTGTGAAATTTACCTACTATTGTCCATGCTCTTAGAATATTATAGATCAGCTACTTCCTATTGAAGGTTCGTAGTTTTGTTTTGAGAAATATTAGTTGTTCTTAGTAAATTATAATAAGCACTAAAAATTATTACATAGAATAACAGTCCTTCACCAATCAATATTATATACCATAGTTGGTGCTTTACAAATCTTTAAAGGATGTTTTGTAGGAACGCTAACAGAAAACGATGGTTCATTGGAATGTCTATGGGGTAAACTACTCTAAACAGGATGGTATTGTGTCTACTATACCAACTACAGGATCGGTATATTGTCCACTACCACCTGTTAGGTGAGTAAGGGGTGCAATACCACCCACAGGATAGGTATGGCGTCCACTACAACCCACAGGATGGGTATGGGGCTCCAACCACCCATAGAATGGGTATGGGGCTCCAACCACCCATAAAATGGGTATGGGGTCCAATAACACCCACTGGATGTGTATATGGCGTCCATTGCCGCGCGTCGAGCTCGAAAACCGCAGCATTCATCTCAGAACCATGCCTTTTCACGCAGATTCCTTAATAAACGTAAAAGTTTTATATGTCACAAGAAAGATAGAAATATAAGCTTCATTCTAAATACCTTACCATGGGCATATTTAAATTTAAACCGAAGATACGTGTACTTTTATAATAGCCGAGCTCCGACCCCGGACAGATCGATCGACCGAGCAACTCTCTCTCTCAGAACAATGTTTATTTCACGTGAATTCGTTAGTAAACATATATGTTTTATATGTCTCAAGAAAGACAGACATATAAGCTTCACTTAAACACTTTACTATAGACATATTTAAATTTCTAATGAAGATTATTGTATTTTAAAAATTACGGAGCTCCCACCCCGTACAGACTGAACGACAGAGCAACTCTCTCTCAGATCAATGTTTATTTCACGTAAATTCGTTAATAAACACAAATGTTTTATAAGTCTTAAGCAAGATAGAAATAAGAGCTTCATTTTAAATTCATTACAATAGACATATTTATAGCTCAAGTGAAGATACATATGTTTTTATAGTAGCGCTCAGTAGCTTGTCGGGCATGGAGTGCAGACGCCTACGCACTTGCCGATATATTGTATAATTAACAAAGATACGCTAATAAAGCCTAAAATCTTATATGCCTCCAGAAAGACCGATATATGAACATTATTATAATTGCACCAAATGAAATATATCATGTTCGAGAACAAAGATATATCAATTTTAAATTAAGTTTCGACTCTCTCTCGGGTGAGAGAGATGGGGCGACTCTCGCCCCATCTATTGGAGATTCTGTGCACTAAATACCCAAAGCTACTCAAACCCTCCTAGCATTATTTAAGTAATGAAGTAATATGGTATATTTACTCACTATAATGTGGGTGCTGAATGCAGAACATGAGAAAACATATATTTACTCCAAACTAATATAATTTCATTATGAAATAAGTAGCATCAAAGGAAGTCGACGGTCCAAGCGTCAATGTTGTGGAGCGACTTATCCAAGATATATCGTTGTTTGGAAAGTGTTTGTTGGCATATCCAGTTGTCGCACTTCTCTGCTCAAATTATCACAAATTTAAATTATAATGTTAACAAGTAGAATACGTATTTTTAATAAAATCTAACATAACTAGCCAGAAAACATTTAACATTAATTAAAAAATATATGTTTGGAAGTTAAATCGACTTCATAGGACAATGGTTTTGTTATATATACTCGTTATTCGTTGACATGCGTTCGCTACTTAAACTACCATGTACTGTACCTATGTAAAATCTCCCATGTCTCTTCGCTCATCTCACCGAACCCTACAGGCTCTGTGATATATTGTTTAATTAATTGAGATTCACAAATAAAGCTAATAATTGTATATATTATCAAAAAGGCAGAGCTTAGTTTAGTTCATTTATTATGCACTCCATACCCATCCTATGGACGATAGTGGAGTGTTACAGAGGCGCATAATGGGCTCAGGAAATGAGCCCCACAATTCATATAGCCAAGCAAGTTATAATCTTGATAAGCTAGTTACAAAAGTCAATACACATTGTCACATCAACAATGGGCTCGAGACCGACCACAAGTACAGTTTATAATTTAAGCAACTGACATATATGGAGGGCTAGTGTCACAATTGATATGTTTATCCTACACATAACCCCCTCTCCCCCATCCAATGGGCAGCGGTGGATAGGTTACAATCAAGTTTTTTTTTGCGTTTTATTCAGAGATTAGGTCTTATTAGGTGAGGAAAGATATTCATATTTTAAAGAAGGCTTCTTGGCTGATGCTCTCCATTGATGGAAAATATACAACCTTTTGAAAATCAATATTAGTTTGATCTAGATATTGTAATTAACGAAAGTATTTATGTCATCAGAAAGGTAGAAATATAGGATACATTTAAAATCCTTTGTCATAAATATAACTGAAGTGAAAACGAAGATATATGCGTTTTGATAGTTACTTGATGGCTTGCTCTGAGAGTGTGAAGCCCTGCACACCAGCCAATAAATTGTATAATTAGTTTCCATAAATTTTAATTAATCTTAAAAATCTATATGTCAGAAGAAAGGAAGATGTAGTCGTTAATGTGACAACATTTAAAAATATATATCTCTTAAGTTAAATAAATAATACCACCTTATCGCCGGTGTCCGGACACATGAAAATTACCTAGGTATCAGTATCCAGCCAGGCGAGGATCACAGGCTGCACAATACTGATAAATTTATGTAATGCACTACTTGTGGTCGATCTCGAACCCATTTATGATGTGACGACTTATAGTGAATTTTGTAACTAGCTCATTAAGATTGTAACTTGCTTAGCTAAATGAATTGTGGGGTTCGGTCCATTCATTTTCTTTCTTTATTATGCACCCCATAATACACATCCCGTATGCGGTGGTGTAAAGGATTACAGAGGCACATAATCGGTTCAGGAACTGAACCCTCTAGTTCGTTTAGCTAAGCAAATAACAATCTTTTGACGCTAGTTACAAAATTATTAATGTACACATACTTATGCATACATGTACATATTCATACGCATACATATATACATTCACATACATATTTAATCACCACCACAAATACACACATCAGTAATCTTTTGTGTCACAAGTGATTCAACAAGAGGCTCACAACAGTCACTATACAAGGCACTTTACATTTATGGTGAGTCACACAGTTACTAGTCTTGCTGCACACCCACCCAACTGGGCGGCAGCTTTACAGTCATGTGCTCCACACCCACCCAACTGGGCGGCAGCTTTACAGTTACCTGGTGTTATTCTTCACCTATATCTTTTTCTGGTTAATCCCTATTTACATTATGCAGTTCAGGTTTCGTCGCCATACTACAGTTTTTAGTTTAGTTAATTTATCACATAATGGGTTCAGGGACTGAACACACAATTTATTTATCTAAGCAAGTTACAATCTTGAGGAGCTAGCCACAAAATTCATAACACATCGTCACATCAACAACATGTGTTCGAGATCGACCACAAGTACAGTTTCTAAATTAAGCAAATGCTATATGTGGAGAGCTAGTGTCACAATTGATATGTTTGTCCTGCACATTTCCACAGTAGTTTGCTTGGGTTTGCTTGGGTACATAGACAAGAGACTGAACTTCAGCACCCACATACAACACATAAAGGGATGCTCTGAGAGAGAGAGAGAGAGAGAGAGAGAGAGAGAGAGAGAGAGAGAGAGAGAGAGAGAGAGAGAGAGAGGGAGAGTAAAAATATCCACTGAGGTCTGATTAAGTCCTTTTGGGGACCTTAATCATTAGGACGTCCAATGATGAACGCAAAGTGAGGCGTATTCAGATGGTATATTGACAACATTCAGCATATCTCATAATGACCTAGTAGTACTTGGTGCACAAATACCTTTTCCAAAGGAATCGCAAAACATAATTAAACACAACTGTACCGTACAGTGTTATATATTTATTTCAGTTTGAACAATTTTTAACATTAAAGAATAAATCCTTTAATTGGTTGAAATTGGTTTTAACATTCGAAATCTAATTTGTTGATGTTAAATAATATAAGGTTCAAATTTATTAAGATACATACTTTAAAAACTATTCTATTTGAAATTTAAATAACATAAAAAGAGTACAGAATATAACAAATACCGACTATATAAAAGACCTGACACTTGCAGCACTTAATTATGCTATTGTAACACATTGAAAGTAATAACATTATTTGATTCAGCAAAGCATTTGGTAAGGTTATAATAATAATAATAATAATAATAATAATAATAATAATATAATAATAATAATGTATTAATTAAGTATTTTAAATTATAATTTACAACTTGCTAGCGCACAAAAAACAAATCCACGAATCATCATTACATTCTGTAACACCTACACATGATCCATGGTGCCAAATATTGCAACGTTCACAGCATACCATCAGCTTCAAATCATTTAGCTTTCTGCAAATGCAGTACACTTCCATCGAGCATGACCGGATGATTCGTTTTCTTCTCAGTATCTGAGCTGCAGGGAATGAGATGAGACACTTTCCTTTAAAGTTCTCTTGAAGATGTTGTCTCATTCTGCATATCATACGAGGTTCACCGGATCTACACCACTTGCAAGTGATGCAGCAAACGCCACAGCATATACCCCACTCATACTTGAGTCCTTGTGTCTGCTGACATTCATTATATTGCATATCAGCTTATCATCCTGGCAATTAGCAAGAGCATACAAGATAACTTCAGTAGATTTGGATGGTAATTTATGCCTGGTGTCGTATATGTTAATTTGTCCAGTTACTCCAATGTTGGAAACGGTGGCCCAGTGACAAGTGACAACCATCAACTTGGATAATTTGAATAAATTCACCAATTGTAACTGGCCAGGAGAGGTCCCGCTACCACGCTGGGTCATGAAGGCCTTCTAGGCTTGGCACAGTTTGTTTGATGAGGTCACATGCAGATTTTATATGAAGGTCAGAGAGCTGTACATTTGTTCCAAAGTTCATTATCTCGTCATTTGTTAAATAATTTAACATTATCGAATGTGAAGCACTGTTATCACTCTCTTTATTGTTGCATTGGTGTGAGGAGTGGCAGTGATTGGTTCAGTTTATTTATTTTTTTTAAATAGGGACATAAATTTGTACTGCAGATACCAGTACAGTTGCACCGTTTCTTTATATATTTTATACTTGGGTTAGCAAGGCGAGACGCTTCTCTTAACGTGATACTGTTGGTATCAAATAGAAATAGTTTTTAAAGTATGTATCTTAATAAATTTGAACCTTATATTATCAACATCAACATATTATATTATTTAACATCAACAAATTAGATTTCGAATGTTAAAACCAATTTCAACCAATTAAAGGATTTATCCTTTTTAAAGGATTTAATTAAAGGATTTGACACAAAAATCAGTATGAAAATTACCTCGGCTGAGGATATTGAAAAACTTCAAGCTGATATTAATAAAGTTTTCGACTGGGCATCAGAAAATAACATGATGTTTAACAGTGATAAATTCCAGGTACTCAGGTACGGTAAAAATGAGGACCTTAAACATAATACAGAGTACAAAACACAATCAAATGTACCCATAGTATTAAAACAGCATGTAATGGATTTGGGAATAATAATGGCTGACGACCTAACGTTTAAGGAGCATAACCAAGCAAATATTGCGACAGCCAGAAAAATGATAGGATAGATTACGAGAACTTTCAAATCCAGGGATCCCATCACAATGGTTGTACTCTTCAAGTCACTTGTGTTGTCCCGTCTTGAGTACTGCTCAGTACTCACTTCCCCCTTCAGAGCAGGAGAGATTGCTGAAATAGAGGGAATACAGAGAACATATACGGCACGCATAGACGCAATAAAGCACCTAAATTATTGGGATCGTCTCAAAGCCCTCCAAATGTACTCACTAGAAAGAAGACGAGAGAGATATCAAATAATATACACCTGGAAGATACTGGAGGGCCAAGTACCAAATCTACACAGTAAAATAACAACGTACTGGAGTGAACGATATGGAAGAAAATGTAGAATAGAACCAGTGAAGAGCAGAGGTGCCATAGGCACAATCAGAGAACACTGTATAAACATCAGAGGTCCGCGGTTGTTCAACGTCCTCCCAGCAAGCATAAGAAATATTGCCGGAACAACCGGGGACATTTTCAAGAGGAAACTAGATTTATTCCTCCAAGGAGTGCCGGACCAACCGGGCTGTGGTGGGTATGTGGGCCTGCGGGCCGCTCCAAGCAACAGCCTAGTGGACCAAACTCTCACAAGTCAAGCCTGGCCTCGGGCCGGGCTTGGGGAGTAGAAGAACTCCCAGAACCCCATCAACCAGGTATCCTTTAATGTTAAAAATTGTTCAAATTGAAATAAATATATAACACTGTACAGTACAGTTGTGTTTGCCTGCCACAGCCTGCCACAGCCTTGAGAGCACGGAGCCTCTCTCTACATTGGCGACCCAGTCTGGCTAAACATTGCGGTACAGTAGAACCTCAAGACATTATCAATACAGAAAAGTATTTGTATCTGGTAACTAGTCGAGCAGAGAGCCATCATCCAACTGCATTTTGCGATCGGCCCCACCCCGTCTGGGTGGGTGTCGGTTCAGGATCTTTGTTTTCTCTACTGAGATGACTAAGCATAGTTCCTGACATGTGGACAATACAGAGTTCAGAACATTTTGGGTGTTGGTATACCCATTGGTGTGGATCAGTATATCATCCACATAGCTAATGATGTGTTCGCTGGACCTTCTAGTTACAAAATTTAAAAGTGCACTGATTAACACATTGAACAGAGTAGGACTGAGGACACCTCCCTGTGGAGTGCCAAGTTCAAAAAATCTCGTTACACTCCTATGCCCATGGAACAGTACAGATGACTTCCTGTTGGATAGATAGCCTCTTATCCACCGTAGAAGCCATCCTCCAACATTTATTTTAGCAAGTTCTCTCAGAATGACGTGTGGGTTAGCAATGTCAAAGGCTGACTTAAGATCTAGGAAAGTGGTGTATGACCTATCAGTATGCAGGGTGAGGAATGTGGTAATACAGTGATGTACACTCTTTCCATGCATAAAGCCATATATCTGGGGAGACAACATATTAATAATTTTGTAAAGGAGACGGTTGAGAACCATCCTCTCAAGACACTTATAGAGACAACTAGTGAGGGAGATTGGGCGAAAAGCACTCGGCTGGTGAGGTTTAGGAATGGGAATAATAACACTGTTGGTCCATGACTTAGGAAGCTCCCCAGTTACATAGCTCATATTATACAATTGAAGAAAGGTATTCCCTGGAACTAGCAGAAGCATATGCAGTATGCCGTCAGTAACTCCATCCTCCCCGGGTGATGTAGCTTTGCCTTTATGTAGAGCAGAATCTAGTTTGTATTCAGTAAAAAGCATGTCACAGTCATCCTCTTGATGACGCATGAAGTCAAGGAGCCTTGCCCTATCAGTATATCTATTATTTAATTCATTCTTTGAGGGTAGAGGAAGACTGTCAAAGCTGGAAGTCGTGGCCCAAGCATCAACAAGCTCATTTGCTCTGTGCAGAGGATTAGGGTACGAGATCTCTGCAGCATTTTTCCCTTTGATCTTGTTGATATCCTTCCTTGCCCGACTTAGTGGCGTGTGAGAATTGAGACCACGGACAAAAGTTTCCCAGTCTGTCTGCCTCAGCTCCACCATACGTTCCCTGGCCTTAGCCAGAGCCGCTTGAAAGAGCCGAAGCATTTCAGCAGTGCGGGTCCTTCTACAAGCTAGTCCAATTATTCTGGCAGTGCGTTTTAGTGTCTGCAATTTAGAATCATTATAATAAACATAAGTGCTATGACCAGTGTAATTTGGGTTACGTGGCCTGGACGATGGATCAAGTGGTTCTATAAACTGGTTGATAGTACCTGTGAGCTCATTGTTAAAATCTTCAACTGATGAAGGCTCAGATGACTGCACCATTCTGACACATGAGCAACAAGATTGTCTCGTTGATCGATGGGCACAGCCAGCCTCTTCCGCTTGAACACTCCACCAGGGAGGATAGAGCTGCCAATGCTTACAGTGGCTAATATGGGCAGATGATCAGACGCCATAACTGGCACTATTGACGAGGCGCACACGGTGTGGGAGACGTTGAAACCGAGACATAGATCAGGAATACCTCCGTAGATATGCGTCGGTTCAAGGTCACCCACAATCTGTGCATCATCGTGACTACCTAATAGTGACACCAGTTGGTTGCTGTTACGATTACTGAACTGCGAATTACCAATATTCCTATGTCTAGCGTTATAATCACCTCTAATGATGGTAGGCTCAGTCTGAATACAGATAGGAAGGTCAGCATAATTAAAGTTACAAGGAGTCGATTATTTAGTACATAGTTGTTTTTCTCTTAAACTGGATGATAGAGGGGGAGTCTTTAACGTGATTGGGAATACATACATACATACATACATACATACATACATACATCCATACATACATGCATGCGACCTGATCAACCAGGATCAACCAACCAATGCATACATGCATGAATACCTGATCAACCAGGCTGTGACTCATACGTCAGGCTGCGAGCAGCCGCGTCTAACAGCCTGGTTGATCAGTCCAGCAACCAGGAGGCCTGGTCGACGACCGGGCCGCGGGGACACTAAGCCCCGGAAGCACCTCAAGGTAGCCTCAAGGTAAGGTATGCGTACATCCATTCATACATACATACATACATACATACATACATACATACATACATACATGCATGCATACATACATACATACATACATACATGCGTATATAAATACATGCGTATATACATGCGTATATAAATACATACATACATACATTACATACAAACATACATACATGCATGCGTACATACATACATCCATCCATCTATCCATACATACATACATATATGCATACATACATACATACATACATACATACATACATACATACATACATGCATGCATACATCCATCCATCTATCCATTCATACATGCATACATACATACATACATACATACATGCATGCATACATACATACATACATACATACATACATACATGCGTACATACATACATACATACATACATACATACATACATGCATACATACATACATACATACATACATACATACATACATACACACACACATACATACATACATACATACATACATACATACATGCGTACATACATGCGTACATACATACATCCATACATACATGCATGCGTACATACATACATCCATCCATCCATACATACATACATACATACATACATACATACATACATGCATACATGCATACATACATACATACATACATACATACATACATACATACATACACACATACATACATACATACATACATACATACATACATACATGCGTGCGTACATACATACATACATACATACATACATACATACATACATACATGCGTACATGCGTACATACATACATGCATGCGTACATACATACATCCATCCATCCATACATACATACATACATACATACATACATACATACATACATACATACATACACGTCCAGTCAGCATATAGCTATTTCGGGACAAAATCCAATACAGTTTATATTGGTGAGACGCCACTGTGATGAGGAGTTTAAATATCACAGGAACTGTAGGTTAATGTGTGACATAGGTGAGGTTAGATGAGGCATCTACAAGCATCAGCTGGAGGCTGATGGAATGTTGTGGAGGCTGGTGGTACTATGTCTAGATGTTGGAGGGTGGATTTGACTCTCCCACCCTCCCTCCAACTCCCCCCCCCCCCCCACACATTGACCGCAGTACGTCTAAGGTTACTTTCCACTCTCGCTTACCAAGGGTATAACCCTCGCCCCTCCCAACACACACACATGCATCAGATTCTTAACTTACAATATTTATTATTTACCAATTTATGTTACTACACTGACTGTCAATTTCACAATATTGTATAAACTTTGATGAATCGCTCGTCTTTGGGTCATCCAATAATGTTAGCAGACTTCTAGATGTTACCACTGCTAGGTTTAGGCTCAGCTACAAGTACCTCTGGAAGTTTGTAACATCTGATGATGTAGATTTGACTAAATGTAAACTCTGTCAGCAGAACTATTCGCATACTTTGCGTCATTATATAATGGAATGTGAAAAATCGCGGAATTTAAAGATAACAACATCAATAGTGTCCATGAAATGTGTAAGTACTTCATTCATAATGATGTGCTGCTCGAAATCTTAGCGAAGTATCCAAAATTTGCTTACTGTAGGTAATGCATACACATGACTGTAAAGCTGCCGCCCAGTTGGGTGGGTGTGGAGCACATGACTGTAAAGCTGCCGCCCAGTTGGGTGGGTGTGGAGCACATGACTGTAAAGCTGCCGCCCAGTTGGGTGGGTGTGGAGCACATGACTGTAAAGCAGCCGCCCAGTTGGGTGGGTGTGGAGCACATGACTGTAAAGCTGCCGCCCAGTTGGGTGGGTGTGGAGCACATGACTGTAAAGCTGCCGCCCAGTTGGGTGGGTGTGGAGCACATGACTGTAAAGCTGCCGCCCAGTTGGGTGGGTGTGGAGCACATGACTGTAAAGCTGCCGCCCAGTTGGGTGGGTGTGGAGCACATGACTGTAAAGCTGCCGCCCAGTTGGGTGGGTGTGCAGCAAGACTAGTAACTGTGTGACTCACCATAAATGTAAAGTGCCTTGTATAGTGACTGTTGTGAGCCTCTTGTTGAATCACTTGTGACACAAAAGATTACTGATGTGTGTATTTGTGGTGGAGATTAAATATGTATGTGTATGTATATATGTATACGTATGAATATGTACATGTATGCATAAGTATGTGTACATTAATAATTTTGTAACTAGCGTCAAAAGATTGTTATTTACTTAGCTAAACGAACTAGAGGGTTCAGTTCCTGAACCGATTATGTGCCTCTGTAATCCTTTACACCACCGCCCACGGGATGTGTATTATGGGGTGCATAATAAAGAAAGAAAATGAATGGACCGAACCCCACAATTCATTTAGCTAAGCAAGTTACAATCTTAATGAGCTAGTTACAAAATTCACTATAAGTCGTCACATCATAAATGGGTTCGAGATCGACCACAAGTAGTGCATTACATAAATTTATCAGTATTGTGCAGCCTGTGATCCCCGCCTGGCTGGATACTGATACCTAGGTAATTTTCATGTGTCCGGACACCGGCAATAAGGTGGTATTATTTATTTAACTTAAGATATATATATTTTTAAATGTTGTCACATTAACGGCTACATCTTCCTTTCTTCTGACATATAGATTTTTAAGATTAATTAAAATATATGGAAACTAATTATACAATTTATTGGCTGGTGTGCAGGGCTTCACACTCTCAGAGCAAGCCATCAAGTAACTATCAAAACGCATATATCTTCGTTTTCACTTCAGTTGTATTTATGACAAAGGATTTTAAATGTAGCCTATATTTCTACCTTTCAGATGACAAATACTTTCGTTAATTACAATATCTAGATCAAACTAACATTGATTTTCAAAAGGTTGTATATTTTCCATCAATGGAGAGCATCAGCCAAGAAGCCTTCTTTAAAATATGAATATCTTTCCTCACCCAATAAGATCTAATCTCTGAATAAAACGCAAAAAACGACTTGATTGTAACCTATCCACCGCTGCCCATTGGATGGGGGAGAGGGGGTTATGTGTAGGATAAACATATCAATTGTGACACTAGCCCTCCATATATGTCAGTTGCTTAAATTATAAACTGTACTTGTGGTCGGTCTCAAGCCCATTGTTGATGTGACAATGTGTATTGACTTTTGTAACTAGCTTATCAAGATTATAACTTGCTTGGCTATATGAATTGTGGGGCTCATTTCCTGAGCCCATTATGTGCCTCTGTAACACTCCACTATCGTCCATAGGATGGGTATGGAGTGCATAATAAATGAACTAAACTAAGCTCTGCCTTTTTGATAACATATACAATTATAAGCTTTATTTGTGAATCTCAATTAATTAAACAATATATCACAGAGCCTGTAGGGTTCGGTGAGATGAGCGAAGAGACATGGGAGATTTTACATAAGTACAGTACATGGTAGTTTAAGTAGCGAACGCATGTCAACGAATAACGAGTATATATAACAAAACCATTGTCCTATGAAGTCGATTTAACTTCCAAACATATATTTTTTAATTAATGTTAAATGTTTTCTGGCTAGTTATGTTAGATTTTATTAAAAATACGTATTCTACTTGTTAACATTATAATTTAAATTTGTGATAATTTGAGCAGAGAAGTGCGACAACTGGATATGCCAACAAACACTTTCCAAACAACGATATATCTTGGATAAGTCGCTCCACAACATTGCTGCTTGGACCATCGACTTCCTTTGATGCTACTTATTTCATAATGAAATTATATTAGTTTGGAGTAAATATATGTTTTCTCATGTTCTGCATTCAGCACCCACATTATAGTGAGTAAATATACCATATTACTTCATTACTTAAATAATGCTAGGAGGGTTTGAGTAGCTTTGGGTATTTAGTGCACAGAATCTCCAATAGATGGGGCGAGAGTCGCCCCATCTCTCGCACCCGAGAGAGAGTCGAAACTTAATTTAAAATTGATATATCTTTGTTCTCGAACATGATATATTTCATTTGGTGCAATTATAATAATGTTCATATATCGGTCTTTCTGGAGGCATATAAGATTTTAGGCTTTATTAGCGTATCTTTGTTAATTATACAATATATCGGCAAGTGCGTAGGCGTCTGCACTCCATGCCCGACAAGCTACTGAGCGCTACTATAAAAACATATGTATCTTCACTTGAGCTATAAATATGTCTATTGTAATGTATTTAAAATGAAGCTCTTATTTCTATCTTGCTTAAGACTTATAAAACATTTGTGTTTATTAACGAATTTACGTGAAATAAACATTGATCTGAGAGAGAGTTGCTCTGTCGTTCAGTCTGTACGGGGTGGGAGCTCCGTAATTTTTAAAATACAATAATCTTCATTAGAAATTTAAATATGTCTATAGTAAAGTGTTTAAAGTGAAGCTTATATGTCTGTCTTTCTTGAGACATATAAAACATATATGTTTACTAACGAATTCACGTGAAATAAACATTGTTCTGAGAGAGAGTTGCTCGGTCGATCGATCTGTCCGGGGTCGGAGCTCGGCTATTATAAAAGTACACGTATCTTCGGTTTAAATTTAAATATGCCCATGGTAAGGTATTTAGAATGAAGCTTATATTTCTATCTTTCTTGTGACATATAAAACTTTTACGTTTATTAAGGAATCTGCGTGAAATAGGCATGGTTCTGAGATGAATGCTGCGGTTTTCGAGCTCGACGCGCGGCAATGGACGCCATATACACATCCAGTGGGTGTTATTGGACCCCATACCCATTTTATGGGTGGTTGGAGCCCCATACCCATTCTATGGGTGGTTGGAGCCCCATACCCATCCTGTGGGTTGTAGTGGACGCCATACTCATCCTGTGGGTGGTATTGGACCCCATACCCTTCCTGTGGGTGGATGTGATCCCCATACTCATCCTCTGGGTGGATGTGACCCTCATACCCATCCTGTGGGTGGTATTGCACCCCTTACTCACCTAACAGGTAGTAGTGGACAATATACCGATCCTGTAGTTGGTATAGTAGACACAATACCATCCTGTTTAGAGTAGTTTACCCCATAGACATTCCAATGAACCATCGTTTTCTGTTAGCGTTCCTACACAACATCCTTTAAAGATTTGTAAGGCACCAACTATGGTATATAATATTGATTGGTGAAGGACTGTTATTCTATGTAATAATTTTTAGTGCTTATTATAATTTACTAAGAACAACTAATATTTCTCAAAACAAAACTACGAACCTTCAATAGGAAGTAGCTGATCTATAATATTCTAAGAGCATGGACAATAGTAGGTAAATTTCACAACCCATGTGGGACCTGAAAAGTACAATTTTCCTTATAATTGAACCAATCACGACTATTCTGCTATCTAGGTTGACGGACGGGTACTGTGAGACGCAAGTTGGTACGTGAGGAAGAGTTTGGGCCTTGGAAAAAAAAGTAACTGGGAATATATCACATATTTACTAATTCATATTCAACATATTGACTTTAAGCATTAAGTCATATATGTGCTGTCTTGTGTGAGAACGGGTTGAAAAAGTCGTAATTTCACACTGCGAATACGTGCATAGAGCAAGAACATGGCTCCAAAATATGGCTCAGGCCTAGATATTGTGATGTTTGGGATATTTTGAAAACTGCAGGGTAGTTTGGGACAAATATGACCAAACGCCGCTTTCAGTACTTGGCATATGTTGGGTATAAAAAGTCGTAATTTCAAACTGCGAATACGTACAGAGAGCCTGAATTTGGCTCCAAAATATATCTCAGGCCTCGAGATTGGGATGTTTAGGATATTTTGAAAACTGCTGGAAGGTTTGGGACAAATATGACCAAACGCCGCTTTCAGTACTTGGCATATGTTGGGTATAAAAAGTCGTAATTTCAAACTGCGAATGCGTACAGAGAGCCAGAATTTGGCTCCAAAATATGTCTCAGGCCTCGAAATTGGGATGTTTGGGATATATAAAAAACTGCAGGGAGGTTTGGGACAAATGTGACCAAACGCCGCTTTCAGTACTTCGCATATGTTGGGTATAAAAAGTCGTAATTTCAAACTGCGAATACGTGCAGAGAGCCAGAATTTGGCTCCAAAATATGGCTCACGCCTCGAAATTGGGATGTTTGGGATATTTTGAAAATTGCATTGGGGATTGGGACAAATGTGACCAAATGCCGCTTTCAGTACTTGGCATATGTTGGGTAAAAAAATTCGTAATTTGAAACTGCGAATACGTGCAGAGAGCCAGAATTTGGCTTCAAAATATGGCTCAGGCCTCGAAATTGGGATATTTGGGATATTTAAAAAACTGCAGGAGAGTTTGTGCAAAATGTCACTCACTGCCGCTTTCAGGACTTGCATATGTTGGGTATAAAAAGTCGTAATTTCAAACTGCGAATACTGCAGAGCCAGAATTTGGCTCCAAAATATGGCTCAGGCCTCGAAATTGGGATGTTTGGGATATTTTGAAAACTGCAGGGGGGTTTGGAACAAATGTGACCAAACGCTGCTTTCAGTACTTGGCATATGTTGGGTTTGAAAAGTCGTATTTTCAAACTGCGAATACGTGCAGAGAGCCTGAATTTGGCTCCAAAATATGGCTCTAGCCTCGAAATTGGGATATTTGGGTTATTTTGAAAACTGCAGGGGAGTTTGTGCAAAATGTCACACGCTGCCGCTTTCAGGTCTTAGCATATGTTGGGTATAAAAAGTTGTAATTTCAAACTGCGAATACGTGCAGAGAGCCAGAATTTGGCTCCAAAATATGACTCAGGCCTCGAAATTGAGAAGTTTGGGATATTTTGAAAGCTGCAGGGGAGTTTGAGACAAATATGACCAAACGCCGCTTTCAGTACTTGGCATATGTTGGGAATAAAAAAGTCACAATTTCAAACTGCGAATACGTGCAGGGAGCCAGAATTCGGCTCCAAAATATGGCTCATGGCTGGAAATTGGGATGTTTTGGATATTTTGAAAATTGCAGGGGGGATTGGGACAAATGTGACAAACGCCCCTTTTAGTACTTGGCATATGTTGGGTATAAAAAAGTCGTAATTTAAAACAGCGAATACGTGCAGAGAGCCAGAATTTGGCTCCAAAATATGGCTCAGGCCTCGAAATTGGGATATTTGGGATATTTCGAAAACTGCAGGGGATTTTGTGCAAAATTTCACTCACTGCCGCTTTCAGGACTTGGCATATGTTGGGAATAAAAAGTCGTAATTTCAAACTGCGAATACGTGCATAGAGCAAGAACATGGCTCCAAAATATGGCTCAGGCCTAGAAATTGTGATGTTTGGGATATTTTGAAAACTGCAGGGGAGTTTAGGACAAGTATGACCAAATGCTGCTTTCAGTACTTGGCATATGTTAGGTATAAAAAGTCGAAATTTCAAACTGCGAATACGTGCAGAGTGCCAGAATTTGGCTCCAAAATATGGCTGAGGCCTCGAAATTGAGATGTTTGGGATATTTTGAAAATTGCAGGGGGGATTGGGACAAATGTGACCAAACGCCGCTTTCAGTACTTGGCATAAGTTGGGTATAAAAAAGTTGTAATTTCAAACAGCGAATACGTGCAGAGAGCCAGAATTTGGCTCCAAAATATAGCTCAGGCCCCGAAATTGGGATATTTGGGATATTTCGAAAACTGCAGGGGAGTTTGTGCACAAAGTTACTCACTGCCGCTTTTAGGACTTGGCATATGTTGGGTATAAAAAGTCGTAATATCAAACTGCGAAAACGTGCAGAGAGCCAGAATTTGGCTCCAGAATAGGGCTCAGGCCTCGAAATTGGGATGTTTGGGATATTTTGAAAACTGCAGGGAGGTTTGGGACAAATGTGACCAAACGCCGCTTTCAGTACTTGGCATATGTTGGGTATAAAAAGTAGTAATTTCAAACTGCGAATACGTGCAGAGAGCCTGAATTTGGCTACAAAATATGGCTCAGGCCTTGAAATTGGGATTTTAGGGATATTTTGAAAACTGCAGGGAAGTTTGTGCAAAATGTGACTCATTGCCGCTTTCAGTACTTGGCATATGTTGGGTATAATAAGTCGCAATTTCAAACTGCGAATACGTGCAGATAGCCAGAATTTGGCTCCAAAATATGGCTCAGGCCTCGAAATTGAGATGTCTGATATTTTGAAAACTGCAGGGGAGTTTGAGACATATATGACCAAACGCCGCTTTCAGTACTTGGCATATGTTGGGTATATAAAGTCGTAATTTCAAACTGCGAATACGTGCAGAGAGCCTGAATTTGGCTCCCAAATATGGCTCAGGCCTCGAAATTGGGATGTTTGGGATATTTTGAAAACTGCAGGAAGGTTTGAGCCAAATGTGACCAAACGCCGCTTACAGTACTTGGTATATGTTGGGTATAAAAAAGTCGTAATTTAAAACAACGAATTTAGGCCTCGAAATTGGGATGTTTGGAATATTTTGAAAACTGCAAGGGAGTTTGTGCAAAATGTGACTCACTGCCGCTTTCAGGACTTGGCATATGTTGGGTATAAAAATTCGTAATATCAAACTGCGAATACGTGCATAGAGCCAGAATTTGGCTCCAAAATATGGCTCAGGCCTTGAAATTGGGATGTTTGGGATATTTTGAAAACTGCAGGGGACTTTGTGACATATATGACTAAACGCCGCTTTCAGTACTTGGTATATGTTGGGTATAAAAAAGTCGCAATTTCAAACTGCGAATACGTACATAGAACCAGAATTTGTCTCAAAATAAGGCTCAGGCCTCGAAATTGAGATATTTGGGATATTTCGCAAGCTGCAGGGGAGTTTGTGCAAAATATCACTCACTGCCGCTTTCAGGACTTGGCATATCTTGATTATAAAAAGTCGTAATTTCAAACTGCGAATACGTGCAGAGAGCCAGAATTCGGCTCCAAAATATGGCTCAGGCCTGGAAATTGGGATGTTTTGGATATTTTGAAAATTGCAGGGGGGATTGGGACAAATGTGACCAAACGCCCCTTTAGTACTTGGCATATGTTGGGTATAAAAAAGTCGTAATTTAAAACAGCGAATACGTGCAGAGAGCCAGAATTTGGCTCCAAAATATGGCTCAGGCCTCGAAATTGGGATGTTTGGTTATTTTGAAAATTGCAGGGGGGATTGGGACAAATGTGACCAAACGCCCCTTTTAGTACTTGGCATATGTTGGGTATAAAAAATCGTAATTTCAAACTGCGAATGCGTACAGAGAGCCTGAATTTGGCTCCAAAATATGTCTCAGGCCTCGAAATTGGGATGTTTGGGATATTTTGAAAACTGCCGGGAGGTTTGGGACAAATGTGACCAAACGCTGCTTTCAGTACTTCGCATATGTTGGGTATAAAAAGTTGTAATTTCAAACTGCGAATACGTGCAGAGAGCCAGAATTTGGCTCCAAAATATGGCTCAGGCCTCGAATTTGGGATGTTTGGGATATTTTGAAAAATGCAGGGGGGATTGGGACAAATGTGACCAAACGCCGCTTTCAGTACTTGGCATATGTTGGGTATAAAAAATTCGTAATTTTAAACTGCAAAATACGTGCTGAGAGCCAGAATTTTGCTCCAAAATATGGCTCAGGCCTCGAAATTAGGATATTTGGGATATTTCGAAACCTGCAGGAGAGTTTGTGCAATATGTCACTCACTGCCGCTTTCAGGACTTGGCATATGTTGGGTATAAAAATTCGTAATTTCAAACTGCGAATACTTGAATAGAGCCAGAATTTGGCTCCAAAATATGGCTCAGGCCTCGAAATTGGGATGTTTGGGATATTTTGAAAACTGCAGGGGGTTTGGGACAAATGTGACCAATTGCCGCTTTCAGTACTTGGCATATGTTGGGTTTGAAAAGTCGTATTTCAAACAGCGAATACGTGCAGAGAGACTGAATTTGGCTCCAAAATATGGCTCAGGCCGCGAAATTGGGATATTTAGAATATTTTGAAAATTGCAGGGGAGTTTGGAACAAATATGACCAAACGCCGCTTTCAGTACTTGGCATATGTTGGGTATAAAAAAGTCACAATTTCAAACTGCGAATACGTGCAGAGAGCCAGAATTCGGCTCCAAAATATGGCTCAGGCCTCGTAATTGGGATGTTTTGGATATTTTTATAATTGCAAGGGTGATTGGGACAAATGTGACCAAACGCCCCTTTTAGTACTTGGCATATGTTGGGTATAAAAAAGTGTAATTTCAAACAGCGAATACGTGCATAGAGCAAGAACATGGCTCCAAAATATGGCTCAGGCCTAGATATTGTGATGTTTGGGATATTTTGAAAACTGCAGGGTAGTTTGGGATAAATATGACCAAACGCCGCTTGCAGTACTTGGCATATGTTGGGTATAAAAAGTCGTAATTTCAAACTGCGAATACCTACAGAGAGCCTGAATTTGGCTCCAAAATATATCTCAGGCCTCGAGATTGGGATGTTTAGGATATTTTGAAAACTGCAGGAAGGTTTGGGACAAATATGACCAAACGCCGCTTTCATACTTGGCATATGTTGGGTATAAAAAGTCGTAATTTCAAACTGCGAATACGTACAGAGAGCCTGAATTTGGCTCCAAAATATGTCTCAGGCCTCGAAATTGGGATGTTTGGGATATTTAAAAAACTACAGGGAGGTTTGGGACAAATGTGACCAAACGCCGCTTTCAGTACTTCACATATGTTGGGTATAAAAAGTCGTAATTTCAAACTGCGAATACGTGCAGAGAGCCAGAATTTGGCTCCAAAATATGGCTCAGGCCTCGAAATTGGGATGTTTGGAATATTTTGAAAATTGCATTGGGGATTGGGACAAATGTGACCAAATGCCGCTTTCAGTACTTGGCATATGTTGGGTATAAAAAAGTCGTAATTTAAAACAGCGAATACATGCAGAGAGCCAAAATTTGGCTCCAAAATAGGGCTCAGGCCTCGAAATTGGGATATTTGGGATATTTCGAAAACTGCAGGGGATTTTGTGCAAAATGTCACTCACTGCCGCTTTCAGGACTTGGCATATGTTGGGAATAAAAAGTCGTAATTTCAAACTGCGAATACGTGCATAGAGCAAGAACATGGCTCCAAAATATGGCTCAGGCCTAGAAATTGTGATGTTTGGGATATTTTGAAAACTGCAGGGGAGTTTAGGACAAATGACCAAATGCTGCTTTCAGTACTTGGCATATGTAGGTATAAAAAGTCGAAATTTCAAACTGTGAATACGTGCAGAGAGCCAGAATTTGGCTCCAAAATATGGCTGAGGCCTCGAAATTGAGATGTTTGGGATATTTTGAAAATTGCAGGGGGGATTGGGACAAATGTGACCAAACGCCGCTTTCAGTCCTTGGCATAAGTTGGGTATAAAAAAGTTGTAATTTCAAACAGCGAATACGTGCAGAGAACCAGAATTTGGTTCCAAATAATAGCTCAGGCCCCGAAATTGGGATATTTGGGATATTTCGAAAACTGCAGGGGAGTTTGTGCACAAAGTTACTCACTGCCGCTTTTAGGACTTGGCATATGTTGGGTATAAAAAGTCGTAATATCAAACTGCGAAAACGTGAAGAGAGCCAGAATTTGGCTCCAGAATAGGGCTCAGGCTTCGAAATTGGGATGTTTGGGATATTTTGAAAACTGCAGGGAGGTTTGGGACAAATGTGACCAAACGCCGCTTTCAGTACTTGGCATATGTTGGGTATAAAAAGTCGTAATTTCAAACTGCGAATACGTGCAGAGAGCCTGAGTTTGGCTACAAAATATGGCTCAGGCCTTGAAATGGGATTTTAGGGATATTTTGAAAACTGCAGGGATGTTTGTGCAAAATGTGACTCATTGCCGCTTTCAGTACTTGGCATATGTTGGGTATAATAAGTCGCAATTTCAAACTGTGAATACGTGCAGATAGCCAGAATTTGGCTCCATAATATGGCTCAGGCCTCGAAATTGGGATATTTGGGATATTTTGAAAACTGCAGGGGAGTTTGTGCAAAATGTGACTCACTGCCGCTTTCAGGACTTGGCAAATGTTAGGTATAAAAAGTCGTAAATTCAAACTGCGAATACGTGCAGAGAGCCAGAATTTGGCTCCAAAATATGACTCAGGCCTCGAAATTGAGAAGTTTAGGATATTTTGAAAACTGCAGGGGAGTTTGAGACAAATATGACCAAACGCCGCTGCAGTACTTGGCATATGTTGGGTATAAAAAGTTGCAATTTCAAACTGCGAATACGTGCAGAGAGCCAGAATTTGGCTCCAAAATATAGCTCAGGCCTCGAAATTGGGATATTTGGGATATTTTGAAAACCGGAGGGAGGTTTGGGACAAATGTGACCAAACGCCGCTTTCAGTACTTGGCATATGTTGAGTATAAAAAGTTGTAATTTCAAACTGCGAATACGTGCAGAGAGACAGAATTTGGCTCCAAAATATGGTTCAGGCCTCGAAATTGGGATATTTGGGATATTTCGAAAACTGCAGGGGAGTTTGAGCAAAATGTGACTCACTGCCGCTTCAGGACTTGGCATATGTTTGGTATAAAAAGTCGTAATATCAAACTGCGAATACGTGCATAGAGCCAGAATTTGGCTCCAAAATATGCTCAGGCCTCAAAATTGGAATGTTTGGGATATTTTGAAAACTGGAGGCAGGTTTGGGACAAATGTGACCAAACGCTGCTTTCAGTACTTGGCATATGTTATTATAAAAAAGTCGCAATTTCAAACTGCGAATACGTGCAGAGAGCCAGAATTTGGATCCAAAATATGACTCAGGCCTCGAAATTGAGAAGTTTGGGATATTTTGAAAACTGCAGGGGAGTTTGGGACAAATATGACCAAACGCCGCTGCAGTACTTGGCATATGTTGGGTATAAAAAGTCGTAATTTCAAACTGCGAATACGTGCAGAGAGCCAGAATTTGGCTCCAAAATATTGCTCAGGCCTCGAAATTGGGATGTTTGGGATATTTTGAAAACTGCAGGGAGGTTTGGGACAAATGTGACCAAACGCCGCTTTCAGTACTTGGCATATGTTGAGTATAAAAAGTTGTAATTTCAAACTGCGAATACGTACAGAGAGCTTGAATTTGGCTCCAAAATATGGCTCAGGCCTCGAAATTGGGATGTTTGGATATTTTGAAAACTGCAGGGGAGTTTGTCCAAAATGTGACTCACTGCCGCATCAAGTAGTTGGCATATGTTGGGTATAAAAATTCATAATATCACACTGCGAATACGTGCAGAGAGCCAGAATTTGGCTCCAAAATATGGCTCAAACCCGAAATTGGGATATTAGGGATATTTTGAAAACTGCAGGGAGGTTTGGGACAAATGTGACCAAACGCCGGTTTCAGTAGTTGGCATATGTTGGGTATAAAAAAGTCGCAATTTCAAACTGCGAATACGTGCAGAGAGCCAAAATTTGGCTCCAAAATATGGCTCAGGCCTCGAAATTGGGATATTTGGGATATTTCGAAAACTGCAGGGAGTTTGTGCAAATGTGACTCACTGCCGCTTTCAGGACTTGGCATATGTTGGGTATAAAAAGTCGTAATAAAACTGCGAATACGTGCATAGAGCCAGAATTTGGCTCCAAAATATGGCTCAGACCTCGAAATTGGGATGTTTGGGTTATTTTGAAAACTGGAGGGAGGTTTGGGACAAATGTGACCAAACGCCGCTTTCAGTACTTGGCATATGTTGGGTATAAAAAGTCGTAACTTAAAACTGCGAATACGTGCAGAGAGCCAGAATTTGACTCCAAAATATGGCTCGGGCCTCGAAATTGGGATATTTGGGATTTTTTCCAAAACTGCAGGGGAGTTTGTGCAAAATATGACTCATTGCCGCTTTCAGGACTTGGCATATGTTTGGTATATAAAGTCGTAATATCAAACTGCGAATACGTGCATAGAGCCAGAATTTGGCTCCAAAATATGGCTCAGGCCTCGAAATTGGGATGTTTGAAATAATTTGAAAACTGGAGGGAGGTTTGGGACAAATGTGACCAAAAGCCGCTTTCAGTACTTGGCATATGTTGGGTATAAAAAGTCGTAACTTCAAACTGCGAATACGTACAGAGAGCCTGAATTTGGCTCCAAAATATGGCTCAGGCCTCGAAATTGGGATATTTGGGATATTTCGAAAACTGCAGGGGAGTTTGTGCAAAATGTGACTCACTGCCGCTTTCAGGACTTGGCATATATTACTTTAAAAAGTCGTAATTTCAAACTGCGAATACATGCAGAGAGCCAGAATTTGGCTCCAAATTATGACTCAGGCCTCGAAATTGGGAAGTTTGGGATATTTTGAAAACTGCAGGGGAGTTTGGGACAAATATGACCAAACGCCGCTTTCAGTACTTGGCATATGTTGGGTATAAAAAGTCGTAATTTCAAACTGCGAATACGTGCAGAGAGCCAGAATTTGGCTCTAAATATGGCTCAGGCCTCGATATTGGGATGTTTGGGACACTTTGAAACATGCAGGAATGTTTGGGACAAATGTGACCAAACGCCGCTTTCAGTACTTCGCATATGTTGGGTATAAAAAGTCGTAATTTCAAACTGCGAATACGTGCAGAGAGCCAGAATTTGTTTCCAAAATAAGGCTCAGGCCTCGAAATTGGGATGTTTGGGATATTTTGAAAACTGCAGGGAGTTTGTGCAAAATGTGACTCACTGCTGCGTCCAATACTTTGCATATGTTGGGTATAAAAAGTCGTAATATCAAACTGCGAATACGTGCAGAGAGCCAGAATTTGTTTCCAAAACATGGCTCCGGCCTCGAAATTGGGACTTTAGGGATATTTTGAAAACTGCAGGGAGGTTTGGGACAAATGTGACCAAACGCCGCTTTCTGTAGTTGGCATATGTTAGGTATAAAAAAGTCGCAATTTCAAACTGCGAATACGTGCAGAGAGCCAGAATTTGGCTCCATAATATGGCTCAGGCCTCGAAATTGGGATATTTGGGATATTTTGAAAACTGCAGGGGAGTTTGTGCAAAATGTGACTCACTGCCGCTTTCAGGACTTGGCAAATGTTAGGTATAAAAAGTCGTAAATTCAAACTGCGAATACGTGCAGAGAGCCAGAATTTGGCTCCAAAATATGACTCAGGCCTCGAAATTGAGAAGTTTAGGATATTTTGAAAACTGCAGGGGAGTTTGGGACAAATATGACCAAACGCCGCTGAGTACTTGGCATATGTTGGGTATAAAAAGTTGCAATTTCAAACTGCGAATACGTGCAGAGAGCCAGAATTTGGCTCCAAAATATAGCTCAGGCCTCGAAATTGGGATATTTGGGATATTTTGAAAACTGGAGGGAGGTTTGGGACAAATGTGACCAAACGCCGCTTTCAGTACTTGGCATATGTTGAGTATAAAAAGTTGTAATTTCAAACTGCGAATACGTGCAGAGAGACAGAATTTGGCTCCAAAATATGGTTCAGGCCTCGAAATTGGGATATTTGGAATATTTCGAAAACTGCAGGGGAGTTTGAGCAAAATGTGACTCACTGCCGCTTCAGGACTTGGCATATGTTTGGTATAAAAAGTCGTAATATCAAACTGCGAATACGTGCATAGAGCCAGAATTTGGCTCCAAAATATAGCTCAGGCCTCGAAATTGGAATGTTTGGGATATTTTGAAAACTGGAGGCAGGTTTGGGACAAATGTGACCAAACGCTGCTTTCAGTACTTGGCATATGTTATTATAAAAAAGTCGCAATTTCAAACTGCGAATACGTGCAGAGAGCCAGAATTTGGCTCCATAATATGGCTCAGGCCTCGAAATTGGGATATTTGGGATATTTGAAAACTGCAGGGGAGTTTGTGCAAAATGTGACTCACTGCCGCTTTCAGGACTTGGGAAATGTTAGGTATAAAAAGTCGTAAATTCAAACTGCGAATACGTGCAGAGAGCCAGAATTTGGCTCCAAAATATGGCTCAAGCCTCGAAATTGGGATATTTGGAATATTTTGAAAACTGCAGGGAGGTTTGGGACAAATGTGACCAAACGCCGCTTTCAGCTTGGCATATGTTGGGTATAAAAAAGTCGCAATTTCAAACTGCGAATACGTGCACTGCCAAAATTTGGCCCCAAAATATGGCTCAGGCCTCGAAATTGGGATATTTGGGATATTTCGAGAACTGCAGGGGAGTTTGTGCAAAATGTGACTCACTGCCATGTTCAGGACTTGGCATATGTTGGGTATAAAAAGTCGTAATATCAAACTCGAAACGTGCAGAGAGCCAGAATTTAGCTCCAAAATATGGCTCAGGCCTCGAAATTGGGATGTTTGGGATATTTTGAAAACTGGAGGGAGGTTTGGGACAAATGTGACCAAACGCCGCTTTCAGTACTTGGCATATGATGGGTACAAAAAGTCGTAATTTAAAACTGCGAATACGTGCAGAGAGCCAGAATTTGGCTCCAAAATATTGCTCAGGCCTCGAAATTGGGATGTTTGGGATATTTTGAAAACTGGAGGGAGGTTTGGGACAAATGTGACCAAACGCCGCTTTCAGTACTTGGCATATGTTGAGTATAAAAAGTTGTAATTTCAAACTGCGAATACGTACAGAGAGAGCTTGAATTTGGCTCCAAAATATGGCTCAGGCCTCGAAATTGGGATATTAGGGATATTTTGAAAACTGCAGGGAGGTTTGGGACAAATGTGACCAAACGCCGCTTTCAGTAGTTGGCATATGTTGGGTATAAAAAAGTCGCAATTTCAAACTGCGAATACGTGCAGAGAGCCAAAATTTAGTTCCAAAATATGGCTCAGGCCTCGAAATTGGGATATTTGGGATATTTTTAAAACTGCAGGGGAGTTTGTGCAAAATGTGACTCACTGCCGCTTTCAGGACTTGCCATATGTTGGGTATAAAATGTCGTAATTTCAAACTGCGAATACGTGCAGAGAGCCAGAATTTGGCTCCAAAATATGGCTCAGGCCTCGATATTGGGATGTTTGGGATTTTGAAACCTGCAGGAATGTTTGGGACAAATGTGACCAAACGCCGCTTTCAGTACTTTGCATATGTTGGGTATAAAAAAGTTGTAATTTCAAACTGCGAATACTTGCAGAGAGCCAGAATTTGTTTCCAAAATAAGGCTCAGGCCTCGAAATTGGGATGTTTGGGATATTTTGAAAACTGCAGGGGAGTTTGTGCAAAATGTGACTCACTGCTGCGTCTAATACTTTGCATATGTTGGGTATAAAAAGTCGTAATATAAACTGCGAATACTTGCAGAGAGTCAGAATTTGGCTCCAAAACATGGCTCCGGCCTCGAAATTGGGACTTTAGGGATATTTTGAAAACTACAGGGAAGTTTGGGACAAATGTGACCAAACGCCGCTTTCTGTAGTTGGCATATGTTAGGTATAAAAAAGTCGCAATTTCAAACTGTGAATACGTGCAGAGAGCCAGAATTTGGCTCCATAATATGGCTCAGGCCTCGAAATTGGGATATTTGGGATATTTTGAAAACTGCAGGGGAGTTTGTGCAAAATGTGACTCACTGCCGCTTTCAGGACTTGGCATATGTTGGGTATAAAAAGTCGTAATATAAAATTGCGAATATGTGCATAGAGCCAGAATTTGGCTCCAAAATATGGCTCAGACCTCGAAATTGGGATGTTTGGGTTATTTTGAAAACTGGAGGGAGGTTTGGGACAAATGTGACCAAACGCCGCTTTCTGTAGTTGGCATATGTTAGGTATAAAAAAGTCGCAATTTCAAACTGCGAATACGTGCAGAGAGCCAGAATTTGGCTCCATAATATGGCTCAGGCCTCGAAATTGGGATATTTGGGATATTTTGAAAATTGCAGGGGAGTTTGTGCAAAATGTGACTCACTGCCGCGTCAAGTACTTGGCATATGTTGGGTATAAAAAGTCGTAATATCACTGCGAATACGTGCAGAGAGCCAGAATTTGGCTCCAAAATATGGCTCAGGCCTCGAAATTGGGATGTTTGGGATATTTTGAAAACTGCAGGGAGGTTTGGGACAATTGTGACCAAACACCGCTTTCAGTAGTTTGCATATGTTGGGTATAAAAAAGTTGCAATATCAAACTGCGAATACGTGCAGAGAGCCAAAATTTGGCTCCAAAATATGGCTCAGGCCTCGAAATTGGGATATTTGGGATATTTCGAAAACTGCAGGGGAATTTGTGCAAAATGTGACTCACTGCCGCTTTCAGGACATGTCATATATTACTTTAAAAAGTCGTAATTTCAAACTGCGAATACGTGCAGAGAGCCAGAATTTGGCTCCAAATTATGACTCAGGCCTCGAAATTGGGAAGTTTGGGATATTTTGAAAACTGCAGGGGAGTTTCGGACAAATATGACCAAACGCCGCTTTCAGTACTTGGCATATGTTGGGTATAAAAAGTCGTAATTTCAAACTGCGAATACGTGTAGAGAGCCAGAATTTGGCTCCAAAATATGGCTCAGGCCTCGATATTGGGATGTTTGGGACATTTTGAAACCTGCAGAAATGTTTGGGACAAATGTGACCAAACGCCGCTTTCAGTACTTCGCATATGTTGGGTATAAAAAAGTCGTAATTTCAAACTGCGAATACGTGCAAAGAGCCAGAATTTGTTTCCAAAATAAGGCTCAGGCCTCGAAATTGGGATGTTTGGAATATTTTGAAAATTGCAGGGGAGTTTGTGCAAAATGTGACTCACTGCTGCGTCCAATACTTTGCATATGTTGGGTATAAAAAGTCGTAATATCAAACTGCGAATACGTGCAGAGAGCCAGAATTTGGCTCCAAAACATGGCTCCGGGCTCGAAATTGGGATTTTAGGGATATTTTGAAAACTGCAGGGAGGTTTGGTACAATTGTGACCAAACGCCGCTTTCTGTAGTTGGCATATGTTGGGTATAAAAACGTCGCAATTTCAAACTGCGAATACGTGCAGAGAGCAAGAATTTGGCTCCAAAATATGGCTCAGGCCTCGAAATTGGGATATTTTGGATATTTCGAAAACTGCAGGGGAGTTTGTGCAAAATGTGACTCACTGCCGCTTTCAGGACTTGGCATATGTTAGGTATAAAAAGTCGTAATTTCAAACTGCGAATACGTGCAGAGAGCCAGAATTTGGCTCCAAAATATGACTCAGGCCTCGAAATTGAGAAGTTTGGGATATTTTGAAAACTGCAGGGGATTTTGGGACAAATATGACCAAACGCCGATTTCACTACTTGGCATACGTTGGGTATAAAAAGTCATAACTTAAAACTGCGAATACGTGCAGAGAGCTAGAATTTGGCTCCAAAATATGGCTCAGGCCTCGAAATTGGGATATTTGGGATTTTTCGAAAACTGCAGGGGAGTTTGTGCAAAATGTGACTCATTGCCTCTTTCAGGACTTGGTATATGTTGGGTATAAAAAGTCGTAATATCAAACTGCGAATACGTGCAGAGAGCCAGAATTTGGCTCCAAAACATGGCTCCGGCCTCGAAATTGGGATTTTAGGTATATTTTGAAAACTGCAGGGAGGTTTGGGACAATTGTGACCAAACGCCGCTTTCTGTAGTTGGCATATGTTGGGTATAAAAAAGTCGCAATTTCAAACTGCGAATACGTGCAGAGAGCCAGAATTTGGCTCCAAAATATGGCTCAGGCCTCGAAATTAGGATGTTTGGGATATTTTGAAAACTGCTGGGGAGTTTGTGCAAAATGTGACTCTCTGCCGCTTTCAGTACTTGGCATATGTTGGGTATAATAAGTTGTAATTTCAAACTGCGAATACGTGCAGAGACCCAGAATTTGGCTCCAAAATATGGCTCAGGCCTCGATATTGAGATGTTTGGGACATTTTGAAACCTGGAGGAATGTTTGGGACAAATGTGACCAAACGCCGCTTTCAGTACTTCGCATATGTTGGGTATAAAAAAGTCGTAATTTCAAACTGCGAATACGTGCAGAGAGCCAGAATTTGTTTCCAAAATAAGGCTCAGGCCTCGAAATTGGGATGTTTGGAATATTTTGAAAACTGCAGGGGAGTTTGTGCAAAATGTGACTCACTGCTGCGTCCAATACTTTGCATATGTTGGGTATAAAAAGTCGTAATATCAAATTGCGAATACGTGCAGAGAGCCAGAATTTGGCTCCAAAACATGGCTCCTGCCTCGAAATTGGGATTTTAGGGATATTTTGAAAACTGCAGGGTGGTTTGGGATAATTGTGACCAAACGCCGCTTTCTGTAGTTGGTATATGTTGGGTATAAAAAAGTCGCTATTTCAAACTGCGAATACGTGCAGAGAGCCAGAATTTGGCTCCAAAATATGGCTCAGGCCTTGAAATTGGGATATTTTGGATATTTCGAAAACTGCAGGGGAGTTTGTGCAAAATGTGACTCACTGCCGCTTTCAGGACTTGGCAAATGTTAGGTATAAAAAATCGTAATTTCAAACTGCGAATACGTGCAGAGAGCCAGAATTTGGCTCCAAAATATGGCTCAGGCCTCGAAATTGGGATATTTGGGATTTTTCGAAACTGCAGGGGAGTTTGTGCAAAATGTGACTCATTGCCTCTTTCATGACTTGGCATATGTTGGGTATAAAAATTCGTAATATCAAACTGCGAATACGTGCATATAGCCAGAATTTGGCTCCAAAATATAGCTCAGGCCTCGAAATTGGCATGTTTGGGATATTTTGAAAACTGGAGGGAGGTTTGGGATAAATGTGACCAAACGCCGCTTTCACTACTTGGCATATGTTGGGTATAAAAAGTCGTAACTTCAAACTGCGAATACGTACAGAGAGCCTGAATATGGCTCCAAAATATGGCTCAGGCCTCGAAATTGGGATATTTGGGATATTTTGAAAACTGCAGGGGAGTTTGTGCAAAATGTGACTCACTGCCGTTTTCAGGACTGTGCATATGTAAGGTATAAAAAGTCTCAATTTTAAACTCCGAATACGTGCAGAGAGCCAGAATTTGGCTCCAAAATATGACTCAGGCCTCGAAATTGGTTAGTTTGGGATATTTTGAAAACTGCAGGAGAGTTTGGGACAAATATGACCAATCGCCGCTTTCAGTACTTGGCATATGTTGGGTATAAAAATAGTAATTTCAAACTGCGAATACGTGCAGAGAGCCAGAATTTGTTTCCAAAATATGGCTCAGGCCTAGAAATTGAGATGTTTGGGATATTTTGAAAACTGCAGGGGAGTTTGTGCAAAATGTGACTCACTGCTGCGTCCAATACTTTGCATATGTTGGGTATAAAAAGTCGAAATATCAAACTGCGAATACGTGCAGAGAGCCAGAATTTGGCTCCAAAAATGGCTCAGGCCTCGAAATTGGGATATTAGGGATATTTTGAAAACTGCAGGGAGGTTTGGGACAAATGTGACCAAACGCCGCTTTCAGTAGTTGGCATATGTTGGGTATAAAAAAGTCGCAATTTTAAACTGCGAATACGTGCAGAGAGCCAAAATTTAGCTCCAAAATATGGCTCAGGCCTCGAAATTGGGATATGTTGGGATATTTTAGAAACTGCAGGGAGTTTGTGCAAAATGTGACTCACTGCCGCTTTCAGGACTTGGCATAGTTGGGTATAAAAAGTCGTAATATAAAATTGCGAATATATGCATAGAGCCAGAATTTGGCTCCAAATTATGACTCAGGCCTCGAAATTGGGAAGTTTGGATATTTGAAAACTGCAGGGGAGTTTGGGACAAATATGACCAACGCGCTTTCAGTATTTGGCATATGTTGGGTATAAAATGTCGTAATTTCAAACTGCGAATACGTGCAGAGAGCCAGAATTTGGCTCCAAAATATGGCTCAGGCCTCGATATTGGGATGTTGGGACATTTTGAAACCTGCAGTTAGGTTTGTGCAAAATGAGACTCACTGCTGCGTCTAATACTTGGCATATGTTGGGTATAAAAAGTCGTAATATAAAACTGCGAATACTTGCAGAGAGCCAGAATTTGTTCCAAAATAAGGCTCAGGCCTTGAAATTGGGATGTTTGGGATATTTTGAAAACTGCAGGGGAGTTGTGCAAAATGAGACTCACTGCTGCGTCTAATACTTGGCATATGTTGGGTATAAAAAGTCGTAATATAAAACTGCAAATACTTGCAGAGGGTCAGAATTTGGCTCCAAAATGGCTCGGCCTCGAAATTGGGACTTTAGGGATTTTTGAAAACTGCAGGGAAGTTTGGGACAAATGTGACCAAACGCCGCTTTCTGTAGTTGGCATATGTTAGGTATAAAAAGTCGCAATTTCAAACTGCGAATACGTGCAGAGAGCCAGAATTTGGCTCCATAATATGGCTCAGGCCTCGAAATTGGGATATTTGGGATATTTTGAAAACTGCAGGAGAGTTTGTGCAAAATGTGACTCACTGCCGCTTTCAGGACTAGGATATGTTGGGTATAAAAAGTCGTAATATAAAATTGCGAATTTGTGCTTAGAGCCAGAATTTGGCTCCAAAATATGGCTCAGACCTCGAAATTGGGATGTTGGGTTATTTGAAAACTGGAGGAGGTTTGGGACAAATGTGACCAAACGCCGCTTTCTGTAGTTGCATATGTTAGGTATAAAAAAGTCGCAATTTCAAACTGCGAATACGTGCAGAGAGCCAGAATTTGGCTCCATAATATGGCTCAGGCCTCGAAATTGGGATATTTGGGATATTTGAAAACTGCAGGGTTTGTGCAAAATGTGACTCACTGCCGCGTCAAGTACTTGGCATATGTTGGGTATAAAAAGTCGTAATATCACTCTGCGAATACGTGCAGAGAGCCAGAATTTGGCTCCAAAATGGCTCAGGCCTCGAAATTGGGATGTTTGGGATATTTTGAAAACTGCAAGGAGGTTTGGGACAAATGTGACCAAACACCGCTTTCAGTAGTTTGCATATGTTGGGTATAAAAAGTTGCAATATCAAACTGCGAATACGTGCAGAGAGCCAAAATTTGGCTCCAAAATATGGCTCAGGCCTCGAAATTGGGATATTTGGGATATTTCGAAAACTGCAGGGGAATTTGTGCAAAATGTGACTCACTGCCGCTTTCAGGACATGTCATATATTACTTTAAAAAGTCGTAATTTCAAACTGCGAATACGTGCAGAGAGCCAGAATTTGGCTCCAAAATATGACTCAGGCCTCGAAATTGAGAAGTTTGGGATATTTTGAAAACTGCAGGGGATTTTGGGACAAATATGACCAAACGCCGATTTCACTACTTGGCATACGTTGGATATAAAAAGTCATAACTTAAAACTACGAATACGTGCAGAGAGCTAGAATTTGGCTCCAAAATATGGCTCAGGCCTCGAAATTGGGATATTTGGGATTTTTCGAAAACTGCAAAGGAGTTTGTGCAAAATGTGACTCATTGCCTCTTTCAGGACTTGGTATATGTTGGGTATAAAAAGTCGTAACTTCAAACTGCGAATACGTACAGAGAGCCTGAATTTGGCTCCAAAATATGGCTCAGGCCTCGAAATTCGGATATTTGGGATATTTCGAAAACTGCAGGGGAGTTTGTGCAAAATGTGACTCACTGCCGCTTTCAGGACTTGGCATATATTACTTTAAAAAGTCATAATTTCAAACTGCGAATACGTGCAGAGAGCCAGAATTTGGCTCCAAATTATGACTCAGGCCTCGAAATTGGGAAGTTTGGGATATTTTGAAAACTGCAGGGGAGTTTGGGACAAATATAACCAAACGCCGCTTTCAGTAGTTGGCATATGTTGGGTATAAAAGGTCGTAATTTCAAACTGCGAATACGTGCAGAGAGCCAAAATTTGGCTCCAAAATATGGCTCAGGGCTCGATATTGAGATGTTTGGGACATTTTGAAACCTGGAGGAATGTTTGGGACAAATGTGACCAAACGCCGCTTTCAGTACTTCGCATATGTTGGGTATAAAAAAGTCGTAATTTCAAACTGCGAATACGTGCTGAGAGCCAGAATTTGTTTCCAAAATAAGGCTCAGGCCTCGAAATTGGGATGTTTGGAATATTTTGAAAACTGCAGGGGAGTTTGTGCAAAATGTGACTCACTGCTGCGTCCAATACATTGCATATGTTGGGTATAAAAAGTCGTAATATCAAACTGCGAATACGTGCAGAGAGCCAGAATTTGGCTCCAAAACATGGCTCCGGCCTCGAAATTGGGATTTTAGGGATATTTTGAAAACTGCAGGGAGGTTTGGGACAATTGTGACCAAACGCCGCTTTCTGTAGTTGGCATATGTTGGGTATAAATAAGTCGCAATTTCAAACTGCGAATACGTGCAGAGAGCCAGAATTTGGCTCCAAAATATGGCTCAGGCCTCGAAATTAGGATGTTTGGGATATTTTGAAAACTGCTGGGAGTTTGTGCAAAATGTGACTCTCTGCCGCTTTCAGTACTTGGCATATGTTGGGTATAATAAGTTGTAATTTCAAACTGCGAATACGTGCAGAGACCCAGAATTTGGCTCCAAAATATGGCTCAGGCCTCGATATTGAGATGTTTGGGACATTTTGAAACCTGGAGGAATGTTTGGGACAAATGTGACCAAACGCCGCTTTCAGTACTTCGCATATGTTGGGTAAAAAAAGTCGTAATTTCAAACTGCGAATACGTGCAGAGAGCCAGAATTTGTTTCCAAAATAAGGCTCAGGCCTCGAAATTGGGATGTTTGGAATATTTTGAAAACTGCAGGGAGTTTGTGCAAAATGTGACTCACTGCTGCGTCCAATACTTTGCATATGTTGGGTATAAAAAGTCGTAATATCAAACTGCGAATACGTGCAGAGAGCCAGAATTTGGCTCCAAAACATGGCTCCTGCCTCGAAATTGGGATTTTAGGGATATTTTGAAAACTGCAGGGTGGATTGGGACAATTGTGACCAAACGCCGCTTTCTGTAGTTGGCATATGTTGGGTATAAAAAAGTCGCTATTTCAAACTGCGAATACGTGCAGAGAGCCAGAATTTGGCTCCAAAATATGGCTCAGGCCTTGAAATTGGGATATTTTGGATATTTCGAAAACTGCAGGGGAGTTTGTGCAAAATGTGACTCACTGCCGCTTTCAGGACTTGGCAAATGTTAGGTATAAAAAATCGTAATTTCAAACTGCGAATACGTGCAGAGAGCCAGAATTTGGCTCCAAAATATGACTCAGGCCTCGAAATTGAGAAGTTTGGGATATTTTGAAAACTGCAGGGGAGTTTGAGACAAATATGACCAAACGCCGCTTTCACTACTTGGCATATGTTGAGTATAAAAAGTCATAACTTAAAACTGCGAATACGTGCAGAGAGCCAGAATTTGGCTCCAAAATATGGCTCAGGCCTCGAAATTGGGATATTTGGGATTTTTCGAAAACTGCAGGGGAGTTTGTGCAAAATGTGACTCATTGCCTCTTTCAGGACTTGGCATATGTTGGGTATAAAAAGTCGTAATATCAAACTGCGAATACGTGCATATAGCCAGAATTTGGCTCCAAAATATAGCTCAGGCCTCGAAATTGGGATGTTTGGGATATTTTGAAAACTGGAGGGAGGTTTGGGATAAATGTGACCAAACGCCGCTTTCACTACTTGGCATATGTTGGGTATAAAAAGTCGTAACTTCAAACTGCGAATACGTACAGAGAGCCTGAATATGGCTCCAAAATATGGCTCAGGCCTCGAAATTGGGATATTTGGGATATTTTGAAAACTGCAGGGGAGTTTGTGCAAAATGTGACTCACTGCCGTTTTCAGGACTGTGCATATGTTAGGTATAAAAAGTCTCAATTTCAAACTCCGAATACGTGCAGAGAGCCAGAATTTGGCTCCAAAATATGACTCAGGCCTCGAAATTGGTTAGTTTGGGATATTTTGAAAACTGCAGGAGAGTTTGGGACAAATATGACCAAACGCCGCTTTCAGTACTTGGCATATGTTGGGTATAAAAAGTAGTAATTTCAAACTGCGAATACGTGCAGAGAGCCAGAATTTGGCTCCAAAATATGGCTCAGGCCTCGATATTGGGATGTTTGGGACATTTTGAAACCTGCATGGAATGTTTGGGACAAATGTGACCAAACGCCGCTTTCAGTACTTCGCATATGTTGGGTATAAAAAAGTCGTAATTTCAAACTGCGAATATGTGCAGAGAGCCAGAATTTGTTTCCAAAATATGGCTCAGGCCTAGAAATTGAGATGTTTGGGATATTTTGAAAACTGCAGGGGAGTTTGTGCAAAATGTGACTCAATGCTGCGTCCAATACTTTGCATATGTTGGGTATAAAAAAGTCGTAATTTCAAACTGCGAATACGTGCAGAGAGCCAGAATTTGGCTCCAAAACATGGCTCCGGCCTCGAAATTGGGATTTTCGGGATATTTTAAAAACTGGAGGGAGGTTTGGGACAAATGTGACCAAAGCTGCTTTCAATACTTGGCATATGTTGGTATAAAAAAGTCGCAATTTCAAACTGCGAATACGTGCAGAGAGCCAGAAATTGGCTCCATAATATGGCTCAGGCCTCGAAATTATGATATTTGGGATATTTTGAAAACTGCAGGGGAGTTTGTGCAAAATGTGACTCACTGCCGCTTTCAGGACTTGGTATATGTTAGGTATAAAAAGTCGTAATATCAAACTTCGAATACGAGCATAGAGCCAGAATTTGGCTCCAAAATATGACTCAGGCCTCAAAATTGAGAAGTTTGGGATATTTTGAAAACTGCAGGGGAGTTTGGGACAAATATGACCAAATGCCGCTTTCAGTACTTGGGATATGTTGGGTATAAAAAGTCGCAATTTCAAACTGCGAATACGTGCAGAGAGCCAGAATTTGGCCCCAAAATATGGCTCAGGCTTCGAAATTGGGATATTTCGAGAACTGCAGGGGAGTTTGTGCAAAATTTGACTCACTGCCGCTTTCAGTACTTGGCATATGTTGGGTATAAAAAGTCGCAATTTCAAACTGCGAATACGTGCTGAGAGCCAGAATTTGGCCCCAAAATATGGCTCAGGCCTCGAAATTGGGATATTTGGGATATTTCGAGAACTGCAGGGGAGTTGGGTATAAAAAGGTAGCAATTTCAAACTGCGAATACGTGCAGAGAGCCAGAATTTGGCCCCAAAATATGGCTCAGGCCTGGAAATTCGGATGTTTGGGATATTTTGAAAACTGGAGGAAGGATTGGGACAAATGTGACCAAACGCCGCTTTCAGCACTTGGCATATATAGGGTATAAAAAATTCGCAATTTCAAACTGCGAATACTTGCAGAGAGCCAGATTTTGGCTCCAAAATATGGCTCAGGCCTCGAAATTGGGATATTTGGGATATTTTGAAAACTGAAGGGGAGTTTGTGCAAAATGTGACTCACTGCCGGTTTCAGTACTTGGCATATGTTGGGAATAAAATTCGTAATATGAAACTGCGAATACGTGCAGAGAGCCAGAATTTGGCTCCAAAATATGGCTCAGGCCTCGAAACTGGGATGTTTAGGATATTTTGAAAACTGGAGGGAGGTTTGGGACAAATGTGACGAAACGCCGCTTTCAGTACTTGGCATATGTTTGGTATAAAAAGTCGTAATTTAAAACTGCGAATACGTGCAGAGAGCCAGAATTTGGCTCCAAAATATTGCTCAGGCCTCGAAATTGGGATGTTTGGAATATTTTGAAAACTGGAGAGAGGTTTGGGACAAATGTGACCAAACGCCGCTTTCAGTACTTGGCATATGTTCAGTATAAAAAGTTGTAATTTCAAAATGCGAATACGTACAGAGAGCTTGAATTTGGCTCCAAAATATGGCTCAGGCCTCGAAATAGGGATGTTTGGGATATTTTGAAAACTGTAGGGGAGGTTGTGCAAAATGTGACTCACTGCCGCATCAAGTACTTGGCATATGTTGGGTATAAAAAGTCGTAATATCAAACTGCGAATACGTGCAGAGAGCCAGAATTTGGCTCCAAAATATGGCTCAGGCCTCGAAATTGGGATGTTTGGGATATTTTGGAAACTGGAGGGAGGTTTGGGACAAATGTGACCAAACGCCGCTTTCAGTACTTGGCATATGTTGGGTATAAAAAGTCGTAACTTAAAACTGCGAATACGTGCAGAGAGCCATAATTTGGCTCCAAAATATGGCTCAGGCCTCGATATTGGGATGTTTGGGACATTTTGAAACCTGCATGGAATGTTTGGGACAAATGTGACCAAACGCCGCTTTCAGTACTTCGCATATGTTGGGTATAAAAAAGTCGTAATTTCAAACTGCGAATACGTGCAGAGAGCCAGAATTTGTTTCCAAAAAATGGCTCAGGCCTAGAAATTGAGATGTTTGGGATATTTTGAAAACTGCAGGGGAGTTTGTGCAAAATGTGACTCACTGCTGCGTCCAATACTTTGCATATGTTGGGTATAAAAAGTCGAAATATCAAACTGCGAATACGTGCAGAGAGCCAGAATTTGGCTCCAAAACATGGCTCCGGCCTCGAAATTGGGATTTACGGGATATTTTAAAAACTGGAGGGAGGTTTGGGACAAATGTGACCAAAAGCTGCTTTCAGTACTTGGCATATGTTGGTATAAAAAAGTCGCAATTTCAAACTGCGAATACGTGCAGAGAGCCAGAAATTGGCTCCATAATATGGCTCAGGCCTCGAAATTATGATATTTGGGATATTTTGAAAACTGCAGGGGAGTTTGTGCAAAATGTGACTCACTGCCGCTTTCAGGACTTGGTATATGTTAGGTATAAAAAGTCGTAATATCAAACTTCGAATACGAGCATAGAGCCAGAATTTGGCTCCAAAATGACTCAGGCCTCAAAATTGAGAAGTTTGGGATATTTTGAAAACTGCAGGGGAGTTTGGGACAAATATGACCAAATGCCGCTTTCAGTACTTGGGATATGTTGGGTATAAAAAGTCGCAATTTCAAACTGCGAATACGTGCAGAGAGCCAGAATTTGGCCCCAAAATATGGCTCAGGCTTCGAAATTGGGATATTTCGAGAACTGCAGGGGAGTTTGTGCAAAATTTGACTCACTGCCGCTTTCAGTACTTGGCATATGTTGGGTATAAAAAGTCGCAATTTCAAACTGCGAATACGTGCTGAGAGCCAGAATTTGGCCCCAAAATATGGCTCAGGCCTCGAAATTGGGATATTTGGGATATTTCGAGAACTGCAGGGAGTTGGGTATAAAAAGGTAGCAATTTCAAACTGCGAATACGTGCAGAGAGCCAGAATTTGGCCCAAAATATGGCTCAGGCCTCGAAATTGGATGTTTGGGATATTTTGAAAACTGGAGGAGGATTTGGGACAAATGTGACCAAACGCCGCTTTCAGCACTTGGCATATGTTGGGTATAAAAAGTCGTAATTTCAAACTGCGAATACTGCAGAGCCAGAATTTGGCTCCAAAATATGGCTCAGGCCTCGAAATTGGGATATTTGGGATATTTTGAAAACTGAGGGAGTTTGTGCAAATGTGACTCACTGCCGGTTTCAGTACTTGGCATATGTTGGGTATAAAATCGTAATATGAAACTGCGAATACGTGCAGAGAGCCAGAATTTGGCTCCAAAATATGGCTCAGGCCTCGAAATTGGGATGTTTGGGATATTTTGAAAACTGGAGGAGTTTGGGACAAATGTGACTCACGCCGCTTTCAGTACTTGGCATATGTTGGTATAAAAAGTCGTAATTTAAAACTGCGAATACGTGCAGAGAGCCAGAATTTGGCTCCAAAATATGCTCAGGCCTCGAAATTGGGATGTTTGGGATATTTTGAAAACTGGAGAGAGGTTTGGGACAAATGTGACCAAACGCCGCTTTCAGTACTTGGCATATGTTGGGTATAAAAAGTCGTAATTCAAAATGCGAATACGTAGAGAGCTGAATTTGGCTCCAAAATATGGCTCAGGCCTCGAAATTGGGATGTTTGGGATATTTTGAAAACTGCAGGGAGTTTGTGCAAAATGTGACTCACTGCCGCTTTCAGTACTTGGCATATGTTGGGTATAAAAAGTCGTAATATCAAACTGCGAATACGTGCAGAGAGCCAGAATTTGGCTCCAAAATATGGCTCAGGCCTCGAAATTGGGATGTTTGGGATATTTTGAAAACTGGAGGGAGGTTTGGGACAAATGTGACCAAACGCCGCTTTCAGTACTTGGCATATGTTGGGTATAAAAAGTCGTAACTTAAACTGCGAATACGTGCAGAGAGCCAAATTTGGCTCCAAAATATGGCTCAGGCCTCGAAATTGGGATGTTTGGGACATTTTGAAAACTGCAGGAGTTTGGGACAAATGTGACCAAACGCCGCTTTCAGTACTTGCATATGTTGGGTATAAAAAGTCGTAATTTCAAACTGCGAATACGTGCAGAGAGCCAGAATTTGGCTCCAAAAATGGCTCAGGCCTCGAAATTGGATGTTTGGGATATTTTGAAAACTGCAGGGAGTTTGTGCAAAATGTGACTCACTGCCGCTCAGTACTTGGCATATGTTGGGTATAAAAAGTCGTAATATCAAACTGCGAATACGTGCAGAGAGCCAGAATTTGGCTCCAAAATGGCTCAGGCCTCGAAATTGGGATTTTGGGATATTTTAAAACTGGAGGGAGGTTTGGGACAAATGTGACCAAAGCTGCTTTCAGTACTTGGCATATGTTGGGTATAAAAAGTCGTAATTCAAACTGCGAATACGTGCAGAGAGCCAGAATTTGGCTCCAAATATGGCTCAGGCCTCGAAATTGATATTTGGGATATTTTGAAAACTGCAGGGAGTTTGTGCAAAATGTGACTCACTGCCGCTTTCAGGACTTGGCATATGTTGGTATAAAAAGTCGTAATTCAAACTGCGAATACGTGCATAGAGCCAGAATTTGGCTCCAAAATATGCTCAGGCCTCGAAATTGGGATGTTTGGGATATTTTGAAAACTGCAGGGGTTTGGCAAATGACCAAAGCCGCTTTCAGTACTTGGCATATGTTGGGTATAAAAAGTCGTAATTCAAACTGCGAATACGTGCAGAGAGCCAGAATTTGGCTCCAAAATATGGCTCAGGCCTCGAAATTGGGATATTTGAGAAACTGCAGGGAGTTTGTGCAAAATGACCAAATGCCGCTTTCAGTACTTGGCATATGTTGGGTAAAAAAGTCGTAATTAAACTGCGAATACGTGCAGAGAGCCAGAATTTGGCTCCAAAATATGGCTCAGGCCTCGAAATTGGGATGTTTGGGATATTTTGAAAACTGCAGAGGGGTTTGGGACAAATGTGACCAAACGCCCTTTCAGTACTTGGCATATGTTGGGTATAAAAAGTCGTAATTCAAACTGCGAATACGTGCAGAGAGCCAGAATTTGGCTCCAAAATATGGCTCAGGCCTCGAAATTGGATATTTGGGATATTTTGAAAACTGCAGGGAGTTTGTGCAAAATGTGACTCATTGCCGCTTTCAGGACTTGGCATATGTTGGGTATAAAAAGTCGTAATTTCAAACTGCGAATACGTGCATAGAGCCAGAATTTGGCTCCAAAATATGGCTCAGGCCTCGAAATTGGGATATTTGGGATATTTTGAAAACTGCAGGGAGTTTGTGCAAAATGTGACCAGCCGCTTTCAGGACTTGGCATATGTTGGGTATAAAAAGTCGTAATATTAAACTGCGAATACGTGCAGAGAGCCAGAATTTGGCTCCAAAATATGGCTCAGGCCTCGAAATTGGGATGTTTGGGATATTTTGAAAACTGCAGGGAGTTTTGCAAATGTGACCACTGCCGCTTTCAGTACTTGGCATATGTTGGGTATAAAAAGTCGTAATATCAAACTGCGAATACGTACAGAGAGCCGAATTTGGCTCCAAAATATGGCTCAGGCCTCGAAATTGGGATGTTTGGGATATTTTGAAAACTGCAGGGGAGTTTGGCAAATGTGACCAAACGCCGCTTTCAGTACTTGGCATATGTTGGGTATAAAAAGTTCGTAATTAAACTGCGAATACATGCAGAGAGCCAGAATTTGGCTCCAAAATATGGCTCAGGCCTCGAAATTGGGATGTTTGGGATATTTTGAAAACTGCAGGGTTTGTGCAAAATGTGACTCACGCCGCTTTCAGTACTTGGCATATGTTGGGTATAAAAAGTCGTAATATCAAACTGCGAATACGTAGAGAGCCAGAATTTGGCTCCAAAATATGGCTCAGGCCTCGAAATTGGGATGTTTGGGATATTTTGAAAACTGGAGGGAGTTTGGGACAAATGTGACCAAATGCCGCTTTCAGCTTGGCATATGTTGGGTATAAAAAGTCGTAATTAAACTGCGAATACGTGCAGAGAGCCAGAATTTGGCTCCAAAATATGGCTCAGGCCTCGAAATTGGGATATTTGGGATATTTTGAAAACTGCAGGGGAGTTTGTGCAAAATGTGACTCACTGCCGCTTTCAGTACTTGGCATATGTTGGGTATAAAAAGTCGTAATATCAAACTGCGAATACTGCAGAGCCAGAATTTGGCTCCAAAATATGGCTCAGGCCTCGAAATTGGGATGTTTGGGATATTTTGAAAACTGCAGAGGGAGTTTGTGCAAATGTGACCACGCCGCTTTCAGTACTTGGCATATGTTGGGTATAAAAAGTCGTAATTAAAACGAATACGTGCAGAGAGCCAGAATTTGGCTCCAAAATATGGCTCAGGCCTCGAAATTGGGATGTTTGGGATATTTTGAAAACTGCAGGGAGTTTGTGCAAAATGTGACTCATGCCGCTTTCAGGACTTGGCATATGTTGGGTATAAAAAGTCGTAATATCAAACTGCGAATACGTGCATAGAGCCAGAATTTGGCTCCAAAATATGGCTCAGGCCTCGAAATTGGGATGTTTGGGATATTTTGAAAACTGGAGGGAGGTTTGGGACAAATGTGACCAAACCGCTTTCAGTACTTGGCATATGTTGGGTATAAAAAGTCGTAACTTCAAACTGCGAATACGTGCAGAGAGCCAGAATTTGGCTCCAAAATATGGCTCAGGCCTCGAAATTGGGATTTTGGATATTTCGAAAACTGCAGGGGAGTTTGCAAAATGTGACTCACTGCCGCTTTCAGGACTTGGCATATGTTGGGTATAAAAAGTCGTAATATCAAACTGCGAATACTGCATAGAGCCAGAATTTGGCTCCAAAATATGGCTCAGGCCTCGAAATTGGGATGTTTGGATATTTTGAAACTGGAGGGAGTTTGGGACAAATGTGACCAAACGCCGCTTTCAGCACTTGGCATATGTTGGGTATAAAAAGTCGTAACAAACTGCGAATACTGCAGAGAGCCAGAATTTGGCTCCAAAATATGGCTCAGGCCTCGAAATTGGATATTTGGGATTTTTGAAAACTGTAGGGTTTGTGCAAAATGTGACTCACTGCCGCTTTCAGCTTGGCATATGTTGGGTATAAAAAGTCGTAATATCAAACTGCGAATACGTGCAGAGAGCCAAATTTGGCTCCAAAATATGGCTCAGGCCTCGAAATTGGGATGTTTTGGGATATTTTGAAAACTGGAGGAGTTTGTGCAAAATGTGACTAAGCCGCTTTCAGTACTTGGCATATGTTGGGTATAAAATTCGTAATATGAAACTGCGAATACGTACAGAGAGCCAGAATTTGGCTCCAAAATATGCTCAGGCCTCGAAATTGGGATGTTTGGGATATTTTGAAAACTGCAGGGGAGTTTGTGCAAAATGTGACTCACTGCCGCTTTCAGTACTTGGCATATGTTGGGTATAAAAGTCGTAATATCAAACTGCGAATACGTGTAGAGAGCCAGAATTTGGCTCCAAAATATGGCTCAGGCCTCGAAATTGGGATGTTTGGGATATTTTGAAAACTGGAGGGAGTTTTGGAAAAATGTGACCAAACGCCGCTTTCAGTACTTGGCATATGTTGGGTATAAAAAGTAATTTTAAACTGCGAATACATGCAGAGAGCCAGAATTTGGCTCCAAAATATGGCTCAGGCCTCGAAATTGGGATATTTGGGATATTTTGAAAACTGCAGGGGTTTGGCAAATGTGACCAAACGCCGCTTTCAGTACTTGGCATATGTTGGGTATAAAAAGTCGTAATTTCAAACTGCGAATACGTGCAGAGAGCCAGAATTTGGCTCCAAAATATGGCTCAGGCCTCGAAATTGGGATGTTTGGGATATTTTGAAAACTGCAGGGGGAGGTGGGACAAATGTGACCAAACGCCGCTTTCCGTACTTGCATATGTTGGGTATAAAAAGTCGTAATTTCAAACTGCGAATACGTACAGAGAGCCTGAATTTGGCTCCAAAATATGGCTCAGGCCTCGAAATTGGGATGTTTGGGATATTTTGAAAACTGCAGGGAGTTTGTGCAAAATGTCTCTCTGCCGCTTTTAGTACTTGGCATATGTTGCGTATAAAAAGTCGGAATTTCGAAACTGCGAATACGTGCACAGAGCCAGAATTTGGCTCCAAAAATATTGCTCAGGCCCTCGAAATTGGGATGTTTGGGATATTTTGAAAACTGCAGGTGAGTTTGTGCAAAATGTGACTCACTGCCGTGTCCAGTACTTGGCATATGTTGGTATAAAAGGTAGTAATATCAAACTGCGAATACGTGCATAGAGCCAGAATTTGGCTCCAAAATATGGCTCAGGCCTCGAAATTGGGATGTTTGGGATATTTGAAAACTGGAGGGAGGTTTCGGAAAATGTGACCAAACGCCGCTTTCAGTACTTGGCATATGTTGGGTATAAAAAGTTGTAATTTTAAACTGCGAATACGTGCAGAGAGCCAGAACTTGTTTCCAAAATATGGCTCAGGCCTCGAAATTGGGATATTTGGGATATTTTGAAAACTGCAGGGAGGTTTGGGACAAATGTGACCAAACGCCGCTTTCAGTACTTGGCATATGTTGGGTATATAAGTCGTAATTTCAAACTGTGAATACGTACAGAGAGCCTGAATTTGGCTCCAAAATATGGCTCAGGCCTCGAAATTGGGATGTTTGGGATATTTGAAAACTGCAGGGGAGTTTGTGCAAAATGTCTCTCTGCCGCTTTCAGTACTTGGCATATGTTGCGTATAAAAAGTCGGAATTTCGAACTGCGAATACGTGCAGAGAGCCTGAATTTGGCTCCAAAATATGGCTTATGACTCGAAACTGGGATGTTTGGATATTTTGAAAACTGCATGGGGGATTGGGACAAATGTGACCAAACGCCGCTTTCAGCACTTGGCATATTTTGGGTATAAAAAGTCGTAATATCAAACTGCGAATAAGTGCATAGAGCCAGAATTTGGCTCCAAAATAGGGCGTCCATTAGGGAGGCTCCGGCCTCCCCCGGTGCTGTGAGCCCCAGGGTAGCTGCAGTGAGCACACACTGGCCCAAAAAAGCCAGCTGAATTCAAAGATGAGCTCCAGGCGAGGTGTGGAAAGAAAGTCCAGCCAGGAGCGTTCAATCTGCGCGCCAAGATGGCCGACCTTTCGGGCGGGAATCTCTTCCACAATTAAATCTTTTATTGTAGAGCTGTTGACAACATACTTTTATCTCAACTTAAGTTTTCGCCACGCATAATTTTTCTCATTTGGAAAAATACATTATCATCTTCACTATAAATGACTACTATAGCGTGTCATTTCTGCTCACAGTCATCTCTAAATGAAATGATTACAAATATTCCCAAGACATAAACTGCCTCATCCAGCCCGCCTCTTCCCTCATTCCAAATCCACAAACCCAACAACAATCCTCCAACTTCATGGGAAGGTCAAGCTTCCCATGACCTTGGAGTCATTGGATATGGGTTTGTGGATGACCTGACCTAGCAGTTTATGCCTTTGGGGAGATCTCCCCCCCCCTGGCATATGCATTAATGAGATATAATGCATATGCCAGCCAGTCCAAGTCTGAAGATAATTCTTCTTAAGGTTCTTGAGATAATTCTCCTATCTCTCAATTTATTCTTTACCTACTCTTCACAGCAAGTCTTTGTCACCCACATTGAACAATATTCTAAGTCTTCACTACCCCAAAACTTGCCTCACTACCCAGCTTTTTCCTTACCATACATCTTTGCTACCCATCATTTGGTTTGTATTAAACATTCAAGGTTAAATGTTCGCCCTTGATCACCTAGCAGCAATTGAGGATACAGATGTAAGCTGATTGGAGAGTCGCGTTCTGAGTGTAAACTAGTAGAACGTAAGTCAAGAAACTGCAGATGACCTATTGTCCTGCACGTGGCACTTCCTATTTATATCCACCTACACTCATTCATATACGTCTAACCTAAGCTTCAACCTATCGAAGATTCCTATGCCTATTATGATCCAGTAATATGGATCCAGTGATCCAGTAGTATGAACCACAATCGATTGAGAATGGTCCAGGACGGACCGAAACGTCGTCGTCCCTTCACCTTCTAGTGTGTGGTCTGGTCAACATACTTCAGCCACGTTATTGTGACTCGTCGTCTGCACAAGATCCAGTAATTTGTTCCACAAATCCACAACCCAGTTACCAAACCAGTATTTACCCAGGTATTTCCTAAATCTGAACTTATCTTCATTTAAAGCTTTATCAATAGCTTCCTTGTTATGCCCATTCATCCACTTGTACTCTTCAATCAGTCAAGTTAAGGTTTTTCCAACATCTCTTTATACGGAAGCTTTCTAATTTACGGGATTAACTTTGTCATCCTAACTGACGTGTTCTAGTGAATTATGTCCATTCTTTAGTATGGCGATCAAAACTGAACTGCATAATCTAAATGGGACCTAAAAACAATACGTTAATAAACCCAGCCGACTTATTGCTAACTCTTCTATAAATAAATCTATGGGAAAGAAAAGCTCTCAGCCTGCTAACAAGAGTGTACAAATCCATAAGGGCCGGGACGAGGATTCAAACCTGCATCCGAGAGCATCCCAGACGCTCCTGTAATAGACTGAGCTACGACATGGTCAAAAGGAGTTGAAACCGAAGTTCTACTGAACTTACTGGGTCCTGCAGCCTCTCCGAGGCGCAAACCAGTGTTAGTGTAACAAGAATGTGAAGTTTTCTACGTCCATCTAGTTCCACCCGCTCCTCCCCAGAACTAGTTGTTAAATAAGCACTTTACCTTGACTCCTCTGATCCAACACTTGTCCACACGTGTCACACTTCTGAAAAATATTTTTTACATATATTTTAGGGCAAGTATAAGTAATTATCAAAAGAATGCACCAAACCAGGAAGGCTATGTCAGCACCAGGGTAAGTATAAACAGTTTATTTCAAATACAATCGAGTAGGAAAATATAATTATGAATTTCAAGAACACTGGAACCAATCACTGGAAAAGGTGAAACTGCAATGGAGATTAATTACAGATTGTAACAGCAATAGCGAGTAGGCAAGACTGGCAATAGCCTAACGGAATACATTTTTGTCTTGGACTCATGAGGCTATGGTAAAGCATCAATGTTCTTTTAAAGTTACATAGAAACACATTATCTTAATAGGGTTTTCCACTAAAACAAACCTGTAGCTAATCTTAGATAAACGTTACTGTGTATTATTCATTTATTTAGCTGTGTATTGGCCTAAATTATATAAACAACATGCTTAAAACCTCTCAAGTACAGTATATGGTCCATGAGCACCAAACCAACGTTAGAAGTCTAGTGGTTACATTGTCAAAAATAAACATTTACAGGTGAAACCATTTTATATCGCAGAGTAAACAAGATGGAAACAATTATCTTCCACATTTATTTGCACAATTGCCATCCTGATATGACCACTCCATCGCCCTAGTCGTTAACACACTAAGTGCAGGCGATGAGTCACAATATCGTGGCTGAAGTAGTTTGACCAGACCCACACACTAGCAGGTGAAGGGATTGACGACGCTTCCGGTCCGTCCTGGGACCATTCTCAAGTGACTTGAGAGTGGTCCAGGACCGAAACCGTCGTCGTCAACACACTAAACAATCTAGGGTGACTTGTTGCTAAACATTACAAGTCACCTTTAGCTTAGCTACAAGACACGTTGTGCATATTATCAAACTACCTTTAATGTCATAATGCAGCAGTTTGCGCACTCAAAATACATATAGACAAACTCCTCAGGAACCGTAGGGGAACCTTTGACAAGCCGCCGGCTTCCTGTTGCCGTAGAGGGCACTATGGAGAAATGGTGGCCCTCTGGTAAATTTAAGTCAATATTACCTAGGAGTTATGATGTACCAGCCATTGAACATCTGGGACTCAGTTAATATGAAAAACAATCCTTAAGAATAGTTAAACGAATCTTTGACTTAAACGAACAACATTGAATATTCAACTGTACGAGTCTCTGTTGTGGTCCCATCTGGCCTACTGTGTCCTAATATGGAAACTTCACTTCAAAAACACATCAATGATTTTCCGCTTTGGAGAAAGTTCAAGACAGCACAACAATCATGCCAGAACTTGTTCAACTGTCACTACCACGAATCTTTGAAGGACTAACACTATAAATGTTTAAATTGTTATAGAGTTTGATAGATTACCCTAGAAATTTTCCTAGAAATTACCTCCTTAATATTATCTGTTAGATTAAGGCCCTGCCCGAAGCGCTATGCGTATTAGTGGCTTTACAAGAATGTAAACACATCATGCTATGTACTCTCAGAAACCCAATGTAACTTCTTGTAGATATATAAATAAATAAATAACAGCCGAGGCCTTGTAATACTATTTTAATGCATTGCTTTATACTTTGTAAGTCTTTTAGAGAAGTGCTTTGTATTTATAACCTCCTACTTGGTCAGTATTACAAATTAAACAAAAAAAAATGATAATACTGACCAAATTGGAGGCTATTAATACAGACCACTTCTCTAAAATGCAATATTTGACATAGACAGGCTGGACAACAGCTTCAAGCTCAACAAGCCACAACGTAACACAGAAAATAGGTGTGTTGTTCCTCTCATATTGGGGATTAATCCATGAACCCGCTCAACCACTCAAGTCGTAAATGCCGAGTCATTCCTCTTGTTCACAATATACACACGACAAATCTTCAATAAAAATAAGAGGGGGGGGAGTAGGAAGGCTGACCTTTGACAAGGCGCCGCCGTCCTGTCCCCGTCGAGGCCACTGTAGATGGTGGCCCTTAAGTCAATTCATCATACGAGCCCTTCTCCTTCCATCATTCTGAATCATGCTCATCGTTACTAACCTGCACTCCCCTAATCCTCCCCCCCCCCCACCACATCTTCACACAATCTGTGGCCAAAATTTCTAGTTTCATTCAGATTTTCATCAAAATATGTCGAAGGTCTCTCTTTGGGTTGTTTTAAGGTGCCTGACAGCCGAGTGGACAGTGCTTCGGATTCGTAATCCTGAGGTTCCGGGTTCGATCCCAGGTGGAGGCTGAAATAAATGGCCACTTTCTTTCACCCTGATGAACCTGTTCACCTATCAGTAAATAAGTACCTGGGAGTTAGGCAGCTGCTACGGGCTGCTTCCTGGGGATGTGTAAGAAAAAGAAGGCCTGGTCGAGGACCGGGCAGCGGGGACGCTAAGCCCCGAAATCATCTAAAGATAACCTCAAGATTGATGGCTAGCTACTGGCATGGCTATTAAGGCCACCACAAGCGCCCTAATGACTTAACTAGCGGGTACACCTATGGCTGCTGCCACCTGACAATCTCCTCTATATTTTGTTTAAATACATAAATATACAAAATAATAAGGAATAACAACATAAAACATACCCCGAACAATCCTTTCTATATAAAGATATCTGCAACACAAATTTATTTGCACACTAGTAATCAACATGACCCTTGCCAGGCGGCGGCTGGTCGACAACTGAGCCACACGTTAAGAAGCGGGACTCCCAGACGCGCCACTCACCCTTACTTCACCATAATATCTAAACTGTCAACCTCTAATACAGTTAAGCATCTGACCACCAGAGGCGCTACTGCTCCCCTGTTATTACGCCATCCATATAATGATTGCTCTCATTATTCATTGCAACGTTTAAATACATTCATGTTCTGTAGTGACAGTGTCAGACCTCGAAGGAAGAATTGAAACACCCTTCTGAAGATGTATTATTAAATACGAAAATACTTAAGGAAATTCCTGTTTCAATTCTTCCTTCGTGTCTGACAATGTCACATTTTTCATTACTTTTTAATTGTCGTGATTTACACGCAGATTTTGTAGTGTAATATACGACAACTTCAGAAAAGTAATGAGTAGTGGATTTAGTCTAAACAATAATATATGCGTTTTGTTTTTAATGCCAAATTATCTGGCAAATATACATTTGGAGATGTAGCCCAATCCTACCTGTACCCCAATCCTTCCTGTAGCCCAATCCTGCCTGTAGCCCAATCCTTCCTGTAGCCCAATCCTGCCTGTACACCAATCCTTCTGTAGCCCAATCCTGCCTGTACCCCAATCCTTCCTGTAGCCCAATCCTGCCTGTAGCCCAATCCTTCCTGTAGCCCAATCTTACCTGTAGCCCAATCCTTCCTATAGCCCAATCCTTCCAGTAGCCCAATCTTACCTATAGCCCAATCTTTCCTGTAGCACAATCCTTCCTATAGCCCAATCCTTCAACATGCCCCCAGCAAACACTCGCTATCCAACATGCCCCCAGCAAACACTCGCTATCCAACATGCCCCCAGCAAACACTCGCTATCCAACATGCCCCCAGCAAACACTCGCTATCCATCATGCACCCCAGCAAACACTGGCTATCCAACATGCCCCCAGCAAACACTCGCTATCCAACATGCCCCCAGCAAACACTCTCTATCCAACATGCCCCCAGCAAACACTCGCTATCCAACATGCCCCCAGCAAACACTCGCTATCCAACATGCCCCCAGCAAACACTCGCTATCCAACATGCCCCCAGCAAACACTCGCTATCCAACATGCCCCCAGCAAACACTCGCTATCCAACATGCCCCCAGCAAACACTCGCTATCCAACATGCACCCAACAAACACTCGCTATCCAACATGCCCCCAGCAAACACTCGCTATCCAACATGCCCCCAGCAAACACTCGCTATCCAACATGCCCCCAGCAAACACTCGCTATCCCAACATGCCCCCAGCAAACACTCGCTATCCAACATGCCCCAGCAAACACTCGCTATCCATGCCCCAAACACTCGCTATCCAACATGCCCCCAGCAAACACTCGCTATCCAACATGCCCCCAGCAAACACTCGCTATCCAACATGCCCCCAGCAAACACTCGCTATCCAACATGCCCCCAGCAAGCACTCGCTATCCAACATGCCCCCAGCAAACACTCGCTATCCAACATGCCCCCAGCAAGCACTCGCTATCCAACATGCCCCCAGCAAGCACTCGCTATCCAACATGCCCCCAGCAAGCACTCGCTATCCAACATGCCCCCAGCAAGCACTCGCTATCCAACACGCCCCCAGCAAACACTCGCTATCCAACACGCCCCCAGCAAGCACTCGCTATCCAACATGCCCCCAGCAAACATTCGCTATCCAACATGCCCCCAGCAAACACTCGCTATCCAACATGCCCCCAGCAAACACTCGCTATCCAACATGCCCCCAGCAAACACTCGCTATCCAACATGCCCCAGCAAACACTCGCTATCCAACATGCCCCCAGCAAACACTCGCTATCCAACATGCCCCCAGCAAACACTCGCTATCCAACATGCCCCCAGCAAACACTCGCTATCCAACATGCCCCCAGCAAACACTCGCTATCCAACATGCCCCCAGCAAACACTCGCTATCCAACATGCCCCCAGCAAACACTCGCTATCCAACATGCCCCCAGCAAACACTCGCTATCCAACATGCCCCCAGCAAACACTCGCTATCCAACATGCCCCCAGCAAACACTCGCTATCCAACATGCCCCCAGCAAACACTCGCTATCCAACATGCACCCAACAAACACTCGCTATCCAACATGCCCCCAGCAAACACTCGCTATCCAACATGCCCCCAGCAAACACTCGCTATCCAACATGCCCCCAGCAAACACTCGCTATCCAACATGCCCCTAGCAAACACTCGCTATCCAACATGCCCCCAGCAAACACTCGCTATCCAACATGCCCCCAGCAAAACACTCGCTATCCAACATGCCCCCAGCAAACACTCGCTATCCAACATGCCCCCAGCAAACACTCGCTATCCAACATGCCCCCAGCAAGCACTCGCTATCCAACATGCCCCCAGCAAGCACTCGCTATCCAACATGCCCCAGCAAACACTCGCTATCCAACATGCCCCCAGCAAACACTCGCTATCCAACATGCCCCTCAGCAAACACTCGCTATCCAACATGCCCCCAGCAAAACACCCGCTATCCAACATGCCCCAGCAAACACTCGCTATCCAACATGCCCCAGCAAACACTCGCTATCCAACATGCCCCCAGCAAACACTCGCTATCCAACATGCCCCCAGCAAACACTCGCTATCCAACATGCCCCCAGCAAACACTCGCTATCCAACATGCCCCCAGCAAACACTCGCTATCCAACATGCCCCCAGCAAACACTCGCTATCCAACATGCCCCCAGCAAACACTCGCTATCCACATGCCCCCCAGCAAACACTCGCTATCCAACAGGCCCCCAGCAAACACTCGCTATCCAATATGCCCCAGCAAACACTCGCTATCAAACATGCCCCCAGCAAACACTCGCTATCCAACATGCCCCCAGCAAACACTCGCTATCCAACATGCCCCAGCAAACACTCGCTATCAACATGCCCCCAGCAAACACTCGCTATCCAACATGCCCCCAGCAAACACTCGCTATCCAACATGCCCCCAGCAAACACTCGCTATCCAACATGCCCCCAGCAAACACTCGCTATCCAACATGCCCCCAGCAAACACTCGCTATCCAACATGCCCCCCAGCAAACACTCGCTATCCAACATGCCCCCAGCAAACACTCGCTATCCAACATGCCCCCAGCAAACACTCGCTATCCAACATGCCCCCAGCAAACACTCGCTATCCAACATGCCCCCAGCAAACACTCGCTATCCAACATGCCCCCAGCAAACACTCGCTATCCAACATGCCCCCAGCAAACACTCGCTATCCAACATGCCCCCAGCAAACACTCGCTATCCAACATGCCCCAGCAAACACTCGCTATCCAACATGCCCCCAGCAAACACTCGCTATCCAACATGCCCCCAGCAAACACTCGCTATCCAACATGCCCCAGCAAACACTCGCTATCCACCATGCCCCCAGCAAACACTCGCTATCCAACATGCCCTCAGCAAACACTCGCTATCCAACATGCCCCCAGCAAACACCCGCTATCCAACATGCCCCCAGCAAACACTCGCTATCCAACATGCCCCCAGCAAACACTCGCTATCCAACATGCCCCCAGCAAACACTCGCTATCCAACATGCCCCCAGCAAACACTCGCTATCCAACATGCCCCCAGCAAACACTCGCTATCCAACATGCCCCCAGCAAACACTCGCTATCCAACATGCCCCAGCAAACACTCGCTATCCAACATGCCCCCAGCAAACACTCGCTATCCAACATGCCCCCAGCAAACACTCGCTATCCAACAGGCCCCCAGCAAACACTCGCTATCCAATATGCCCCAGCAAACACTCGCTATCAAACATGCCCCCAGCAAACACTCGCTATCCAACATGCCCCCAGCAAACACTCGCTATCCAACATGCCCCCAGCAAACACTCGCTATCCAAACATGCCCCCAGCAAACACTCGCTATCCAACATGCCCCCAGCAAACACTCGCTATCAACATGCCCCCAGCAAACACTCGCTATCCAACATGCCCCCAGCAAACACTCGCTATCCAACATGCCCCCAGCAAACACTCGCTATCCAACATGCCCCCAGCAACACTCGCTATCCAACATGCCCCCAGCAAACACTCGCTATCCAACATGCCCCCAGCAACACTCGCTATCCAACATGCCCCCAGCAAACACTCGCTATCCAACATGCCCCCAGCAAACACTCGCTATCCAACATGCCCCCAGCAAACACTCGCTATCCAACATGCCCCCAGCAAACACTCGCTATCCAACATGCCCCCAGCAAACACTCGCTATCCAACATGCCCCCAGCAAACACTCGCTATCCAACATGCCCCCAGCAAACACTCGCTATCCAACATGCCCCAGCAAACACTCGCTATCCAACATGCCCCCAGCAAACACTCGCTATCCAACATGCCCCCAGCAAACACTCGCTATCCAACATGCCCCCAGCAAACACTCGCTATCCGACATGCCCCCAGCAAACACTCGCTATCCAACATGCCCCAGCAAACACTCGCTATCCAACATGCCCCCAGCAAACACTCGCTATCCAACATGCCCCCAGCAAACACTCGCTATCCAACATGCCCCCAGCAAACACTCGCTATCCAACATGCCCCCCAGCAAACACTTACAATACTATACCAACACCAGCGGACCTTGATATAAGCCTAAATGGAAATAAATAATGGGTCATTCCTGAACTCGTTCAAAAATATGTGCCAAAAAGGAGAAATAAATAAAAAAGGGAACTAGATGAACGAAACATATAGTTTAATGAGCTTTGATAACTAAGCAAACCCTCTGGAGAAGGTATAAATCTATGAACATCATTGATTATGATATATGACTGAAAACTCACACCCCTAACTCACAGTCGCATATAGTCCTGGGGACCATTCAGGCTTGTTCGCATTATCATATATATATATAAAAGAGCACTAAACTCAGCCACCCAGAAAACCCGAAAATATGCCAATTACTCAAAGCGGCGATGGGTCACATTTTACCCCCGCCCCCCCCCCCCCACCTCCAGTTTTCAAAATAACCCAAGCATTCCAAATTCGAGGCCTGAGCCACATTTTGGAGCCAAATTCTGGCTCTCTGCACGTACTCGCAGTTTGAAACTACGACTTTTTATACCGAAGTTTAATGTTTAATGAGGTTAATTATATAGTTGATTGAGGTTTGGTAGCATATTCCTTTTGGTAATCTGACGCCAATTTGACGTTAGATGAGGAAGGAGGAGCATTGAGTGTGGTGATAGTTGTCTGAGGGTGGAGGGCAGAGTGAAGGAGGGTTACCAGATACGTCTGGTCGCCGTTACAATTTACCATCAAAATCGTTACTAATGTAGTCATTTCATGATCATTTGAGGGTTTATCTAAATATTTACCACTCGTTTCGATATACTTTAAGCGTGAAAACGCCCAAAATTCTTTTAGGACTTTCTTGCAAAGTGGTAGATGGCAACTAACGACTCGAGAACAACCTTCCAGCAGTTCATTTAGCTCTTAAAACACCTCGAACATATAATTACGTATATTATTCACGCAGTAGCCACACACTGCAACGAATATTAACGTGAAAACTTCACATACAATGGTATAATGTTGAATAGATTAACTGCATGTACTCAGTCATTTTGAATAATTGTGATTTGTGCAGTTTAACTTCCCCGCTCCTGTGCCAGGTAAGTCCACTACGGGCTCACCATAGCCCGTGCTACTTGGAACTTTTTGTTCCAAGTAGCGAATCTTAAACAACAACAACAAGTTTAACTCTTCTTGATGAATGAACTTTCGTCAGTCATTTGGAAGAGACTAACATTATATGACGTTATTTTAGGTAAGGGAAGACTTTCATTGAGTTGACAAGACGAGAGTAGGGAGGAGATTCACAAGCACCCACTGGTCTGAACAAACACCCACTGGTCTGAACAAGCACCCACTGGTCTGAACAAACACCAACTGGTCTGAACAAGCACCCACTGGTCTGAACAAACACCAACTGGTCTGAACAAGCACCCACTGGTCTGAACAAACACCCACTGGTCTGAACAAACACCCACTGGTCTGAACAAACACCACTGGTCTGAACAAACACCCACTGGTCTGAACAAGCACCCACTGGTCTGAACAAGCACCCACTGGTCTGAACAAACACCCACTGGTCTGAACAAGCACCCACTGGTCTGAACAATCACCAACTGGTCTGAACAAGCACCCACTGGTCTGAACAAACACCCACTGGTCTGAACAAGCACCCACTGGTCTGAACAAGCACCCACTGGTCTGAACAAACACCAACTGGTCTGAACAAGCACCCACTGGTCTGAACAAACACCCACTGGTCTGAACAAACGCCCACTGGTCTGAACAAACACCCACTGGTCTGAACAAGCACCCACTGGTCTGAACAAGCACCCACTGGTCTGACCGAGCACCCACTGGTCTGAACAAACACCAACTGGTCTGAACAAGCACCCACTGGTCTAAACAAGCACCCACTTTCTGTGGCTCTCTTTGCTATCTCATCAACTACCTCATTCAACAGTATTCCCACAAGTGAAGGGATCCACATGAATCTTACTTTATACCCAGTTTGTTTCTAATTTATTGACATTCTCTCTACACTCTATCATCACAATATTCTGGTATACTGGGTGCCTGCTATTTAAAGACTCTAATGCTCCTCTACTGTCAATAAGAAGCAGGCATTTTTACCGCATTTGACTACTTCTTGTAGCCTACTTCCTGCTAATACACCTTGGAGTTCAGCCTGCGTTGAAGAGACTGTCAGTTAAGCGGCGTCCAATAACAGTATCTACAGTGCCGATGTCAGTGTACTCCCTGATCAAGACTCCACATCCTGCCTTCCCATCCCTAGCTACTGACCCATCACAATATACATGTAGAGTGTTTTCTGTAGGTAATTTTCTAATTATACAATCATATGTTGCCCTCAGCTCTCCTATTTCATACATTTTTTCTTTTGCAAGGGAGTAATTACTACATCTACATTACAATCCTCCCATGGTGGTGTGAATTGTCTCTTGGGCACAGCAATACACTCTGTAATAACATCATACTTTATAACATTAGATCATAAGGTATTCATATATACTCTCTTCTTCATCATACACTGTTCACTACTTCTCACCTTTTGAACCGAGAGGATTAATTCATTAGCTCCCTCACCTCTCATTAATCTAATGGCAGAGGTTACATTTATCTCTACAATTCTATCCCCAATACTCTACAGATTCAACTCCATCCTCATTGTCAACTGCAGGGAGGTTTGGGACAAATGTGACCAAACGCCGCTTTCAGTACTTCGCATATGTTGGGTATAAAAAGTCGTAATTTCAAACTGCGAATACTTGCATTGAGCCAGAATTTGGCTCCAAAATATGGCTCAGGCCTCGAAATTGGGATGTTTTGGATATTTTGAAAACTGCAGGGGGGTTTGGGACAAATGTGACCAAACGGTGCTTTCAGTACTTGGCATATGTTGGGTTTGAAAAGTCGTATTTTTCAAACTGCGAATACGTGCAGAGAGCCAGAATTTGGCTCCAAAATATGGCTCAGGCCTCGAAATTGGGATGTTTGGGATATTTTTGAAAATTGCATTGGGGATTGGGACAAATGTGACCAAATGCCGCTTCAGTACTTGGCATATGTTGGGTATAAAAAATTCGTAATTTGAAACTGCGAATACGTGCAGAGAGCCAGAATTTGGCTTCAAAATATGGCTCAGGCCTCGAAATTGGGATATTTGGGATATTTCGAAAACTGCAGGAGAGTTTGTGCAAAATGTCACTCACTGCCGCTTTCAGGACTTGGCATATGTTGGGTATAAAAAGTCGTAATTTCAACTGCGAATACTTGCATAGAGCCAGAATTGGCTCCAAAATATGGCTCAGGCCTCGAAATTGGGATGTTTTGGATATTTTGAAAACTGCAGGGGGGTTTGGGACAAATGTGACCAAACGCTGCTTCAGTACTTGGCATATGTTGGGTTTGAAAAGTCGTATTTTTCAAACTGCGAATACGTGCAGAGAGCCTGAATTTGGCTCCAAAATATGGCTCTAGCCTCGAAATTGGGATATTTAGGTTATTTTGAAAAACTGCAGGGGAGTTTTGTGCAAAATGTCACACACTGCCGCTTTCAGGTCTTAGCATATGTTGGGTATAAAAAGTTGTAATTTCAAACTGCGAATACGTGCAGAGAGCCAGAATTTGGCGCCAAAATATGACTCAGGCCTCGAAATTGAGAAGTTTGGGATATTTGAAAACTGCAGGGAAGTTTGGGACAAATATGACAAAAACGCCGCGTTCAGTACTTGGCATATGTTGGGTATAAAAAAGTCCAAATTTCAAACTGCGAATACGTGCAGGGAGCCAGAATTCGGCTCCAAAATATGGCTCAGGCCTCGAAATTGGGATATTGGGATATTTCGAAAACTGCAGGGGATTTTGTGTAAAATGTCACTCACTGCCACTTTCAAGACATGGCATATGTTGGGAATAAAAAGTCGTAATTTCAAACTGCGAATACATGCATAGAGCCAGAATTTGGCTCCAAAATATGGCTCTGGCCTAGAAATTGTGATGTTTGGGATATTTTGAAAACTGCAGGGGAGTTTAGGACAAATATGACCAAATGCTGCTTTCAGTACTTGGCATATGTTAGGTATAAAAAGTCGTAATTTCAAACTGCGAATACGTGCAGAGAGCCAGAATTTGGCTCCAAAATATGGCTGAGGCCTCGAAATTGAGATGTTTGGGATATTTTGAAAATTGCAGGGGGGATTGGGACAAATATGACCAAATGCTGCTTTCAGTACTTGGCATATGTTAGGTATAAAAAGTCGTAATTTCAAACTGCGAATACGTGCAGAGAGCCTGAATTTGGCTCCCAAATATGGCTCAGGCCTCGAAATTGGGATGTTGGGATATTTTGAAAACTGCAGGAAGGTTTGGGACAAATGTGACCAAACGCTGCTTTCAGTACTTGGCATATGTTGGGTATAAAAAAGTGTAATTTCATACAGCGAATACGTGCAGAGAGCCAGACTTTGGCTCCAAAATATGGCTCATGCTTCGAAATTAGGATATTTGGGATATTTCGAAAACTGCAGGGGATTTTGTGCAAAATGTCACTCACTGCCGCTTTCAGGACTTGGCATATGTTGGGTATAAAAAGTCGTAATTTTCAAACTGCGAATACGTGCATAGAGCAAGAACATGGCTCCAAAATATGGCTCAGGCCTAGATATTGTGATGTTTGGGATATTTTGAAAACTGCAGGGTAGTTTGGGACAAATATGACCAAACCCCGCTTTCAGTACTTGGCATATGTTGGGTATAAAAAGTCGTAATTTCGAACTGCGAATACGTACAGAGAGCCTGAATTTGGCTCCAAAATATATCTCAGTCCTCGAGATTGGGATGTTTAGGATATTTTGAAAACTGCGGGAAGGTTTGGGACAAATATGACCAAACGCCGCTTTCAGTACTTGGCATATGTTGGGTATAAAAAAGTCGTAATTTCAAACTGCGAATACGTACAGAGAGCCTGAATTTGGCTCCAAAATATGTCTCAGGCCTCGAAAAGGGGGATGTTTGGGATATTTAAAAAACTGCAGGGAGGTTTGGGACAAATGTGACCAAACGCTGCTTTCAGTACTTCGCATATGTTGGGTATAAAAAGTCGTAATTTCAAACTGCGAATACGTGCAGAGAGCCAGAATTTGGCTCCAAAATATGGCTCAGGCCTCGAAATTGGGATGTTTGGGATATTTTGAAAATTGCATTGGGGATTGGGACAAATGTGACCAAATTCCGATTTCAGTACTTGGCATATGTTGGGTATAAAAATTCGTAATTTGAAACTGCGAATACGTGCAGAGAGCCAGAATTTGGCTTCAAAATATGGCTCTGGCCTCGAAATTGGGCTATTTGGGATATTTCGAAAACTGCAGGAGAGTTTGTGCAAAATGTCACTCACTGCCGCTTTCAGGACTTGGCATATGTTGGGAATAAAAAGTCGTAATTTCAAACTGCGAATACGTGCATAGAGCAAGTAAGTAAGTAATTATCAAAAGAAGGCACCAAACCGGGATGGCTATGTAGCACCATCAAATACGCAAAATAATCAGAGGGCGCTAAATATCACCAAGGATGCCAATACGAGAACAAAAACGCATAAGGCGAACGATATCAAAAGTATCCGAGTCACCAAGAATTCTATCGAGGGACAGGTGACCGCGAGGGGCGGTCGGAAAGCAAGACACACGCTCGTCCTGGAAGTCAGGACATTCAAGAAGGACATGCACGACCGTAAGAGGGACAATGCAACTAGGACAATAAGGAGCAGGGCGGCGCTCCATCAAGTGACCATGGGTTAAGCGAGTATGGCCAATACGCAACCTCGCCAGAGCTGTTTCCCACCACCGGTTACGGTGGAAGGAGGACGGCCACGAGGAAACACAACATTTAAGAGTACGTAGCTTGTTACCAGTAACAGACAACCAAGAAGCCTGCCAACGGGTAAGGACTGAGGAATGGATAACTGGGTAAAAGTCGGAATACGGAATGCCTTTACGAGAGATGGGACAAGAGCGGACAGCTTCCTTAGCGGCAGCATCCGCACGCTCATTTAAAGACACACCAATATGGCTGGGAACCCAACAAAACTCAACCGACTTAAATTTACTGTGAACGAGAAACAGCCAATGCTGGATCTCGACAACTACTGGATGAACCGGATTAAAGGACCCGAGAGCCATGAGGGCACTACGAGAGTCAACAACAACCACAAAGGAAGACTGACAACGAGAAAGCAGGAGACGAAGAGCATAGAGAATAGCATAAAGTTCTGCTGTAAAGATGCTAGTCTCCGGAGGCAAGCGACACATATAAGTGCGATCAGGAAAAACAACAGAGTAGCCAACACCGTCCGCTGACTTAGACCCATCGGTGAAGACAGAAACGGAGCGGGAGTGAGAAGAAAAGTGCTCGAGGAAAAGGCGTTTTAGAACCGTAGGAGGGGTAAAAGCTTTAGTGATACGGGTCAAGGAAGTACAAAACCGCGGAAGAGGGACCCTCCACGGGGGCAAAGAAGGAACAACACGAGGAGAAACATCAGAAATACGAACGGAAAGAGAATCCTGTAGGCGAGATAACCGGACAGAAAGAGGGAGGTGGTGAAGAGGAACAGGAACCGCAGGAGGGGTAAAAGTTAAAGCACGACAGAGGCGAGAGGAAGGATGTTGCAAGGACCGCGCAAGATAGCGAAGACAGTAGCGATCACGGCGGTCCTGGAGAGACAGGAAGCCAGTGTCAACATACAAGCTAAGGACGGGAGTCGAACGAAAGGCACCAGAACTGAGGCGCAACCCAGTATGGTGCAAAGCATCAAGACGGCGAAGAGTAGAAGGAGAAGCAGACGAGTAAGTAGGGCAACCATAATCGAGCTTAGACAGGACGAGAGAGGAATGTAAAGCAAGGAGAGTGCGCCTATCTGCCCCCCAAGAAGTATGGGACAAGACCCGAAGGAGGGTAAGGGCCTTAGAGCACTCAACACGGAGGTAAGAGATATGGGGAGACCAAGACAAACGAGTGTCAAGGAATAACCCCAAAAGCTTCGCGGAATCTTTGTTTTCAAGGGGATGACCATAAAGTGACAAAGAGGGACGAAGAACAACCCGTTTCCGCGTAAAAGTCATGGCACAAGTCTTAGAAGTAGAGAACTTGAAGCCATGACCTGTGGCCCAAGACGACACGGCATCAATTGCAAGTTGAAGCCGGCGTTGAAGGAGAGGCGAATCATCACCCTGACAACAAAGGGTAAGATCATCGACATAGAGAGCGGAGAAGACACCAGAAGGAAGAGAGGAAAGAAGACCATTGAGGGCAACCAGAAAAAGAGTAGTGCTCAGAACACTACCCTGGGGCACACCTTCGTATTGCTGAAAAGAGGGAGAGAGAGCGGTACCAAGGCGCACCCGAAAGGAACGACGAGAGAGGAAGCTGCGGAGAAAGAGAGGGAGATGACCACGAAGGCCAAAAGAATGAAGTTGAGATAGGATATGATAACGCCAAGTGGTGTCGTAAGCCTTTTCTAGGTCAAAAAGGACGGCAACAACGGAGGTCTTCGCAGCAAAAGCAGTACGAATAGACCTCCAAGTTCACCAGGACATCTGTCGTGCTGCGGCACTTGCGGAAACCAAATTGAGAAGGGGAGAGGAGGTGATGGTGTTCCAGGAACCACATCAGACGAACGTTAACCATACGTTCAAAGAGTTTGCAGACACAACTTGTGAGAGCAATAGGGCGAAAGTCCTTAGGGGAAGTACCCAGAGACCCCGGTTTGCGAACAGGGAGGACAACGGCATCGAGCCAGTCCTCAGGGACTGACGACGACTCCCAGATCCGATTATACAGACTCAGTAAATACTGAGACGTGCTCGGAGGGAGATGGCGAAGCATCTCATAATGAATACCATCGGAGCCCGCCGCCGTAGAACCGCAGAGGGCCAGGGCAGAACGAAGTTCAGAGAGAGAGAAGGGATCATTATAGGGAAGCTGAAGATGAGTGCAGAAATCTAAAGGACGAGACTCAAGGACAGGTTTACGAAGAAGGAAAGATTGGGGAAGATGAAGACCAGAGCTAACAGAAGAAAAGTGGGAACCCAGTTCGGAAGCGACCTGCAACGGGTCCGCCACAAGATTATCATGGAGGTGAAGGACCGGTGAAACATCGGGAACGATCTTACCCGCTATCTTGCGGATACGCTTCCAGATCTGGGATCGAGGGGTCTCGGACGTAATTGTTGAGACATAAGATGCCCAACATTCACGTTTAGCCGTACGGATGGCCCTACGGGCCACCGCACTCGCTTTCCGAAAGAAAAGAAAAGAATCGGTCGTCTGCCTACGGCGGTGCCTCTTCCAGGCTGCACGCTTTCAGCGGACAGCCCGAGCACAGTCCGCATTCCACCAGGGAACGCACTTCCGTGGACCCCGAGAGGAAGAGCGAGGAATAGAGCGGAGGGCAGCGTTGAAGACAGTGTCATGAAAAAGGAGGAGAGCGCGAGAGAGAGGCAGAAGGGTGAGGTCAGGGAGAGCAGCACTGAGGGTAAATAGGGTCCAGTCTGCCTTGGCAAACTGCCACCTAGGGAAAGAGAGGGAAGGGCGAAAAGAGAAAAAGGAAACAAGGATGGGGAAATGATCACTTCCATGGAGGTCATCAAGAATCTGCCACGTGAAATCTAAGTAAAGAGAAGAAGAGCAGAGAGAAAGATCAAGACAAGAAAGGGTGCGAGTCCGAGAGTCCAAATGAGTGGGCTCACCAGAATTCAGAAGAGACAGGGAAGAAGAGAGGAGAAACGGCTCAAGGAGGCGACCCCGGGTATTCGTCAGAACGTCACCCCAAAGAGAATGACGACAATTGAAGTCACCCAGCAGGAGCACAGGCTCCGGCAAGGAGTCCAGGAGGTGTTTCAAATCAGGAAGAGAGAGCGGGACACTCGGGGGGAGATAAATGGAACAAACTGTGTACCATTTCCCCACAAAGATACGAGCAGCAGAACAATGGAGAGGCGAAGGAAAAAGTAAAGGAACAAAGGGAACATCAGCCCGAATCAAAAGAGCAGAAGAATTAGAAGCCCCAGCAATGGCTGGGGGGGGGGAGAGAAAGGAATAGCCACGAAAACGACCAGGACGAGCACCAAGCGTTGGCTCCTGGAGACAGACACAAAGGGGCGAAAACCGCGAAATCAGAAGTTGGAGTTCGAGGAAATTGGCGTAATAACCTCGAACGTTCCATTGAAGAATGGACAACGACGAGAAGAGAAAGGACAAAAACAGAGAACAAGGAAGAAACAAAGGCGAAAGAGCAACAGAGCACGTTAAAGAATATCAGGGTCGGGATCAGGGTCAGCAAAGTCAGGGTTAGGGGGCATGGGTAAACTGAGCAAAGACGGAGGGAAGGAAACGGGAGAACAGAGCAGAGGTGGGCGGGCAGGGTCTGGAGGAGGAGGAAGAGGAGGAGACAACGGAGAGGAGCCGTCAAGGACAGCAGCAGGAGGAGGGGGTAGAAAGAGGGGAGCGCACCCCAGCAAGAGCAGCAACCGAAAGGGAAGCAGGGGCCAAAGAAACCTCCATAGCAGGAACAGGGGGCGCAAGCACTGAAACGGGAGGGGAAGGAGCAACAGAGCCAGAAGGAGGAGCTGAGGAAGAAAGCGAAGCCTTCTTACCCGCCGGGGAAGAGGAAGGAGAGGAGCCAGGCTTACGCTTCTGACTTAAAGAGACCGGTGTCCCAGCAACTACGTACCGGGCAACGGATTCCAGTGTCTCAACAGAAGCCGAACGAGAGCACACACGACGGCCATTAGGAGAGCGATGGACATCCGCCCGCACCGACAGGCGGTGGGGAGAGCCAATAGATAGAGGAAGAGGATGGGAAGGAGGATCGGAGGGGGACGAGGAAGAAGACACAGAAGACACGACAGACCGGGTAGAAGGAAGGGGAACCCCAGACAGAGGACCAGGAGGAGGATCCTTCGGGAGAGAACCCAAAGGAACAGAGGAGGGGGCAGTGGGCGCATCAGGGTCCAAGGCCCGGAAACGGTTGTGAGTCTGAGGAAGGCGGGAAGGACGAGGAGAGGAAGAGCGCAACACGCGAGCATAAGAGATATTAGCATAAGGCGGGAGCCGGCGAACCTGGCGCCTCGCCTCAGGAAAAGATAAACGCTCCCGGTGCTTCAGGTTGAGGACGGCTGCCTCAAGCTTGTAATGGACACACGCACGGGAGAAGGTAGGATGGGCCTCACCGCAGTTGAAGCAACGAGCCTGGGGAGAAGTGCACTCCGACTTAGCCACCACACAAAGGACAGAGAGAGACAGTCCCGGAGCAGCGGAGGGCACCATGCCCAAACCTCCAGCACTTGTTGCAGAGCCGAGGAGAAGGAATGTACTCCTGGACAGAGCACCTGGCACCAGCAAGAATGACAGAGGGTGGAAGGGTCCTACCATCAAAGGTAATCTTCACAACCCGGAGGGGTTGACGGCGACCACCACGAGGGGGACGAGTAAACGTGTCCACCTGGAGAATAGAATGGCCCTGGGCAGCGAGGATATGGCGAATATCGTCGTGGCAGTCGCGCAGGTCCCGAACACCGGTTGCAACATGGGGCGGGAGCAAAATAGTGCCAACACTGGCATTCAACTGAGCGTTCTTCGAGACCCGAACGGGGGTCTCGCCAAGGCAGGATAAGGCAGCCAAGCGGGAAGCAGCATCCTGAGAAGGAGCAGCAACGACACGTGTACCGAGACGAGTGGGGTTGAAAGTAATGGAGGCATCCACGGAATCAATGAGATGTCGATGAAGGGAGAAATCGTCAGGAGGCGCAGAATCAAGAGGGAGGAGATCAAAATATTTGGCCCACGAAGTGGGACCAAACAAGGCTTGATAGGTAGCAGAACTGGAAGGAATCGAGCGAGGGCGGCCGTGACGAGGACGGAGGTGAGAACCCCCAGAGAGAGAGAGGGGTTAAAAGGCGCAGTAGTTACAACTAGAGAAGGAGCCGCGCCAGGGGACGAGGTAGTCACCACTGGGGGCTTGGGGCTCGACCCAACCACAGAGGAGGGAGGGGAGCCAGGGGAAGGAGTCAGAGAGGCCAAAGGAGGAGCAAGGTCGGGGCCCAATGCAGCGGAGGCTACAGAGCCCGGTCTTCCAATACGGACCGACTCGGGGGCTTGGTCGCCCACCCCACGAGCCTGAGAAGGTAAGCCAGAAGCAGCCGAAACAGGGGTTATCATCTTGACGAAATGAAGAATTCACTCACGAATGTGCCCCCACACCCACCATGGAGCCACAATTAGAGGCAGGACACCCAACAAGAAGCTATCGCCGATCTTGTCGGGGCCTCCTAGGGTGCGTCGTGAGTATACGCCCCACAAACGCCACCTTAAGAAACCGACAGTCCGTCGAGATCGGGTTCAGTAACGAAGTGGAGATTGACAATAAAAGGTTCCCCTCGCTCTCGACGTCGGGTACTGCAGTTCTACGGGTGCATGAGTATGCCTCCTCAAGCACCCGGGCGTCAAAATAGAAGAAGTCTATGGAAGAACCAGAACGAGCAAAAGGTCGGCAGGAAACGGCAAGCAGATAGGAGAAAAGGGGGGAGAAAAACGAAACAGAAGGAAAAGGAAAAGATGCCCAGCAAAATTGGAGAGGACGGCAGCAGGAGCACAAGGCTAGAAAAGGACAGAGGACTGTCCCAAGGAGCATCACATTCCGGCAGCCGCCCACTAAGCCCCCCACACGGCGACAACGAGCTGAGCGGGGAGGGGGTGCATAGAGCAAGAACATGGCTCCAAAATATGGCTCAGGCCTAGAAATTGTGATGTTTGGGATATTTTGAAAACTGCAGGGGAGTTTAGGACAAATATGACCAAATGCTGCTTTCAGTACTTGGCATATGTTAGGTATAAAAAGTCGTAATTTCAAACTGCGAATACGTGCAGAGAGCCAGAATTTGGCTCCAAAATATGGCTGAGGCCTCGAAATTGAGATGTTTGGGATATTTTGAAAATTGCCAAGGGGATTGGGACAAATGTGACCAAACGCCGCTTTCAGTACTTGGCATAAGTTGGGTATAAAACAGTTGTAATTTCAAACAGCGAATACGTGCATTGAGCCAGAATTTGGCTCCAAAATATAGCTCAGGACCCGAAATTGGGATATTTGGGATATTTCGAAAACTGCAGGGGAGTTTGTGCACAAAGTTACTCACTGCCTCTTTTAGGACTTGGCATATGTTGGGTATAAAAAGTCGTAATATCAAACTGCGAAAACGTGCAGAGAGCCAGAATTTGGCTCTAGAATAGGGCTCAGGCCTCGAATTTGGGATGTTTGGGATATTTTGAAAAATGCAGGGGGGATTGGGACAAATGTGACCAAACGCCGCTTTCAGTACTTGGCATATGTTGGGTATAAAAATTCGTAATTTCAAACTGCGAATACGTGCAGAGAGCCAGAATTTGGCTCCAAAATATGGCTCAGGCTTCGAATTTGGGATGTTTGGGATATTTTGAAAACTGCCGGGAGGTTTGGGACAAATGTGACCAAACGCTGCTTTCAGTACTTCGCATATGTTGGGTATAAAAAGTCGTAATTTCAAACTGCGAATACATGCAGAGAGCCAGAATTTGGCTCCAAAATATGGCTCAGGCCTCGAATTTGGGATGTTTGGGATATTTTGAAAAATGCAGGGGGGATTGGGACAAATGTGACCAAACGCCGCTTTCAGTACTTGGCATATGTTGGGTATAAAAAATTCGTAATTTCAAACTGCGAATACGTGCAGAGAGCCAGAATTTGGCTCCAAAATATGGCTCAGGCCTCGAATTTGGGATGTTTGGGATATTTTGAAAAATGCAGGGGGGATTGGGACAAATGTGACCAAACGCAGCTTTCAGGACTTGGCATATGTTGGGTATAAAAAGTCGTAATTTCAAACTGCGAATACTTGAATAGAGCCAGAATTTGGCTCCAAAATATGGCTCAGGCCTCGAATTTGGGATGTTTGGGATATTTTGAAAACGGCAGGGGGGTTTGGGACAAATGTGACCAATTGCCGCTTTCAGTACTTGGCATATGTTGGGTTTGAAAAGTCGTATTTCAAACTGCGAATACGTGCAGAGAGCCTGAATTTGGCTCCAAAATATGGCTCAGGCCTCGAAATTGGGATATTTAGAATATTTTGAAAACTGCAGGGGGTTTGGGACAAATGTGACCAATTGCCGCTTTCAGTACTTGGCCTATGTTGGGTTTGAAAAGTCGTATTTCAAACTGCGAATACGTGCAGAGAGCCTGAATTTGGCTCCAAAATATGGCTCAGGCCTCGAATTTGGGATGTTTGGGATATTTTGAAAACTGCAGGGGGGTTTGGGACAAATGTGACCAATTGCCGCTTTCAGTACTTGGCATATGTTGGGTATAAAAAAGTCACAATTTCAAACTGCGAATACGTGCAGAGAGCCAGAATTCGGCTCCAAAATAAGGCTCATGGCTCGTAATTGGGATGTTTTGGATATTTTTATAATTGCAGGGGTGATTGGGACAAATGTGACCAAACGCCCCTTTTAGTACTAGGCATATGTTGGGTATAAAAAAGTGTAATTTCAAACAGCGAATACGTGCAGAAAGCCAGAATTTGGCTCCAAAATATGGCTCAGGCCTCGAAATTGGGATATTTCGAAAACTGCAGGGGATTTTGTGCAAAATGTCACTCACTGCCGCTTTTAGGACTTGGAATATGTTGGGTATAAAAAGTCGTAATTTCACACTGCGAATACGTGCATAGAGCAAGAACCTGGCTCCAAAATATGGCTCAGGCCTAGATATTGTGATGTTTGGGATATTTTGAAAACTGCAGGGTAGTTTGGGACAAATATGACCAAACGCCGCTTTCAGTACTTGGCATATGTTGGGTATAAAAAGTCGTAATTTCAAACTGCGAATACGTACAGAGAGCCTGAATTTGGCTCCAAAATATATCTCAGGCCTCGAGATTGGGATGTTTAGGATATTTTGAAAACTTCAGGAAGGTTTGGGACAAATATGACCAAACGCCGCTTTCAGTACTTGGCATATGTTGGGTATAAAAAGTCGTAATTTCAAACTGCGAATGCGTACAGAGAGCCTGAATTTGGCTCCAAAATATGTCTCAGGCCTCGAAATTGGGATGTTTGGGATATATAAAAAACTGCAGGGAGGTTTGGGACAAATGTGACCAAACGCCGCTTTCAGTACTTCGCATATGTTGGGTATAAAAAGTCGTAATTTCAAACTGCGAATACGTGCAGAGAGCCAGAATTTGGCTCCAAAATATGGCTCACGCCTCGAAATTGGGATGTTTGGGATATTTTGAAAATTGCATTGGGGATTGGGACAAATGTGACCAAATGCCGCTTTCAGTACTTGGCATATGTTGGGTATAAAAAATTCGTATTTTGAAACTGCGAATACGTGCAGAGAGCCAGAATTTGGCTTCAAAATATGGCTCAGGCCTCGAAATTGGGATATTTGGGATATTTAAAAAACTGCAGGAGAGTTTGTGCAAAATGTCACTCACTGCCGCTTTCAGGACTTGGCATATGTTGGGCATAAAAAGTCGTAATTTCAAACTGCGAATACTTGCATAGAGCCAGAATTTGGCTCCAAAATATGGCTCAGGCCTTGAAATTGGGATGTTTGGGATATTTTGAAAAATGCAGGGGGGATTGGGACAAATGTGACCAAACGCCGCTTTCAGTACTTGGCATATGTTGGGTATAAAAAATTCGTAATTTCAAACTGCGAATACGTGCAGAGAGCCAGAATTTGGCTCCAAAATATGGCTCAGGCTTCGAATTTGGGATGTTTGGGATATTTTGAAAACTGCCGGGAGGTTTGGGACAAATGTGACCAAACGCTGCTTTCAGTACTTCGCATATGTTGGGTATAAAAAGTCGTAATTTCAAAATGCGAATACATGCAGAGAGCCAGAATTTGGCTCCAAAATATGGCTCAGGCCTCGAATTTGGGATGTTTGGGATATTTTGAAAAATGCAGGGGGGATTGGGACAAATGTGACCAAACGCCGCTTTCAGTACTTGGCATATGTTGGGTATAAAAAAATCGTAATTTCAAACTGCGAATACGTGCAGAGAGCCAGAATTTGGCTCCAAATATGGCTCAGGCCTCGAATTTGGGATGTTTGGGATATTTTGAAAAATGCAGGGGGATTGGGACAAATGTGACCAAACGCAGCTTTCAGGACTTGGCATATGTTGGGTATAAAAAGTCGCAATTTCAAACTACGAATACTTGAATAGAGCCAGAATTTGGCTCCAAAATATGGCTCAGGCCTCGAATTTGGGATGTTTGGGATATTTTGAAAACGGCAGGGGGGTTTGGGACAAATGTGACCAATTGCCGCTTTCAGTACTTGGCATATGTTGGGTTTGAAAAGTCGTATTTCAAACTGCGAATACGTGCAGTGAGCCTGAATTTGGCTCCAAAATATGGCTCAGGCCTCGAAATTGGGATATTTAGAATATTTTGAAAACTGCAGGGGGGTTTGGGACAAATGTGACCAATTGCCGCTTTCAGTACTTGGCCTATGTTGGGTTTGAAAAGTCGTATTTCAAACTGCGAATACGTGCAGAGAGCCTGAATTTGGCTCAAAAATATGGCTCAGGCCTCGAATTTGGGATGTTTGGGATATTTTGAAAACTGCAGGGGGGTTTGGGACAAATGTGACCAATTGCCGCTTTCAGTACTTGGCATATGTTGGGTATAAAAAAGTCACAATTTCAAACTGCGAATACGTGCAGAGAGCCAGAATTCGGCTCCAAAATCAGGCTCATGGCTCGTAATTGGGATGTTTTGGATATTTTTATAATTGCAGGGGTGATTGGGACAAATGTGACCAAACGCCCCTTTTAGTACTAGGCATATGTTGGGTATAAAAAGTCGTAATTTCACACTGCGAATACGTGCATAGAGCAAGAACATGGCTCCAAAATATGGCTCAGGCCTAGATATTGTGATGTTTGGGATATTTTGAAAACTGCAGGGTAGTTTGGGACAAATATGACCAAACGCCGCTTTCAGTACTTGGCATATGTTGGGTATAAAAAGTCGTAATTTCAAACTGCGAATACGTACAGAGAGCCTGAATTTGGCTCCAAAATATGTCTCAGGCCTCGAAATTGGGATGTTTGGGATATATAAAAAACTGCAGGGAGGTTTGGGACAAATGTGACCAAACGCCGCTTTCAGTACTTCGCATATGTTGGGTATAAAAAGTCGTAATTTCAAACTGCGAATACGTGCAGAGAGCCAGAATTTGGCTCCAAAATATGGCTCACGCCTCGAAATTGGGATGTTTGGGATATTTTGAAAATTGCATTGGGGATTGGGACAAATGTGACCAAATGCCGCTTTCAGTACTTGGCATATGTTGGGTATAAAAAATTCGTATTTTGAAACTGCGAATACGTGCAGAGAGCCAGAATTTGGCTTCAAAATATGGCTCAGGCCTCGAAATTGGGATATTTGGGATATTTAAAAAACTGCAGGAGAGTTTGTGCAAAATGTCACTCACTGCCGCTTTCAGGACTTGGCATATGTTGGGCATAAAAAGTCGTAATTTCAAACTGCGAATACTTGCATAGAGCCAGAATTTGGCTCCAAAATATGGCTCAGGCCTTGAAATTGGGATGTTTGGGATATTTTGAAAACTGCAGGGGGGTTTGGAACAAATGTGACCAAACGCTGCTTTCAGTACTTGGCATATGTTGGGTTTGAAAAGTCGTATTTTCAAACTGCGAATACGTGCAGAGAGCCTGAATTTGGCTCCAAAATATGGCTCTAGCCTCGAAATTGGGATATTTGGGTTATTTTGAAAACTGCAGGCGAGTTTGTGCAAAATGTCACACGCTGCCGCTTTCAGGTCTTAGCATATGTTGGGTATAAAAAGTTGTAATTTCAAACTGCGAATACGTGCAGAGAGCCAGAATTTGGCTCCAAAATATGACTCAGGCCTCGAAATTGTGAAGTTTGGGATATTTTGAAAGCTGCAGGGGAGTTTGGGACAAATATGACCAAACGTTGCTTTCAGTACTTGGCATATGTTGGGAATAAAAAAGTCACAATTTCAAACTGCGAATACGTGCAGGGAGCCAGAATTCGGCTCCAAAATATGGCTCATGGCTGGAAATTGGGATGTTTTGGTTATTTTGAAAATTGCAGGGGGGATTGGGACAAATGTGACCAAACGCCCCTTTTAGTACTTGGCATATGTTGGGTATAAAAAAGTCGTAATTTAAAACAGCGAATACGTGCAGAGAGCCAGAATTTGGCTCCAAAATATGGCTCAGGCCTCGAAATTGGGATATTTGGGATATTTCGAAAACTGCAGGGGATTTTGTGCAAAATTTCACTCACTGCCGCTTTCAGGACTTGGCATATGTTGGGAATAAAAAGTCGTAATTTCAAACTGCGAATACGTGCATAGAGCAAGAACATGGCTCCAAAATATGGCTCAGGCCTAGAAATTGTGATGTTTGGGATATTTTGAAAACTGCAGGGGAGTTTAGGACAAGTATGACCAAATGCTGCTTTCAGTACTTGGCATATGTTAGGTATAAAAAGTCGAAATTTCAAACTGCAAATACGTGCAGAGTGCCAGAATTTGGCTCCAAAATATGGCTGAGGCCTCGAAATTGAGATGTTTGGGATATTTTGAAAATTGCAGGGGGGATTGGGACAAATGTGACCAAACGCCGCTTTCAGTACTTGGCATAAGTTGGGTATAAAAAAGTTGTAATTTCAAACACCGAATACGTGCAGAGAGCCAGAATTTGGCTCCAAAATATAGCTCAGGCCCCGAAATTGGGATATTTGGGATATTTCGAAAACTGCAGGGGAGTTTGTGCACAAAGTTACTCACTGCCGCTTTTAGGACTTGGCATATGTTGGGTATAAAAAGTCGTAATATCAAACTGCGAAAACGTGCAGAGAGCCAGAATTTGGCTCCAGAATAGGGCTCAGGCCTCGAAATTGGGATGTTTGGGATATTTTGAAAACTGCAGGGAGGTTTGGGACAAATGTGACCAAACGCCGCTTTCAGTACTTGGCATATGTTGGGTATAAAAAGTAGTAATTTCAAACTGCGAATACGTGCAGAGAGCCTGAATTTGGCTACAAAATATGGCTCAGGCCTTGAAATTGGGATTTTAGGGATATTTTGAAAACTGCAGGGAAGTTTGTGCAAAATGTGACTCATTGCCGCTTTCAGTACTTGGCATATGTTGGGTATAATAAGTCGCAATTTCAAACTGCGAATACGTGCAGATAGCCAGAATTTGGCTCCAAAATATGGCTCAGGCCTCGAAATTGAGATGTCTGGGATATTTTGAAAACTGCAGGGGAGTTTGAGACAAATATGACCAAACGCCGCTTTCAGTACTTGGCATATGTTGGGTATATAAAGTCGTAATTTCAAACTGCGAATACGTGCAGAGAGCCTGAATTTGGCTCCCAAATATGGCTCAGGCCTCGAAATTGGGATGTTTGGGATATTTTGAAAACTGCAGGAAGGTTTGAGCCAAATGTGACCAAACGCCGCTTACAGTACTTGGTATATGTTGGGTATAAAAAAGTCGTAATTTAAAACAACGAATTTAGGCCTCGAAATTGGGATGTTTGGAATATTTTGAAAACTGCAAGGGAGTTTGTGCAAAATGTGACTCACTGCCGCTTTCAGGACTTGGCATATGTTGGGTATAAAAATTCGTAATATCAAACTGCGAATACGTGCATAGAGCCAGAATTTGGCTCCAAAATATGGCTCAGGCCTTGAAATTGGGATGTTTGGGATATTTTGAAAACTGCAGGGGACTTTGTGACATATATGACCAAACGCCGCTTTCAGTACTTGGTATATGTTGGGTATAAAAAATTCGCAATTTCAAACTGCGAATACGTACATAGAACCAGAATTTGTCTCCAAAATAAGGCTCAGGCCTCGAAATTGAGATATTTGGGATATTTCGCAAGCTGCAGGGGAGTTTGTGCAAAATATCACTCACTGCCGCTTTCAGGACTTGGCATATGTTGATTATAAAAAGTCGTAATTTCAAACTGCGAATACGTGCAGAGAGCCAGAATTCGGCTCCAAAATATGGCTCAGGCCTGGAAATTGGGATGTTTTGGATATTTTGAAAATTGCATGGGGGATTGGGACAAATGTGACCAAACGCCCCTTTTAGTACTTGGCATATGTTGGGTATAAAAAAGTCGTAATTTAAAACAGCGAATACGTGCAGAGAGCCAGAATTTGGCTCCAAAATATGGCTCAGGCCTCGAAATTGGGATGTTTGGGATATTTTGAAAATTGCAGGGGGGATTGGGACAAATGTGACCAAACGCCCCTTTTAGTACTTGGCATATGTTGGGTATAAAAAATCGTAATTTCAAACTGCGAATGCGTACAGAGAGCCTGAATTTGGCTCCAAAATATGTATCAGGCCTCGAAATTGGGATGTTTGGGATATTTTGAAAACTGCCGGGAGGTTTGGGACAAATGTGACCAAACGCTGCTTTCAGTACTTCGCATATGTTGGGTATAAAAAGTCGTAATTTCAAACTGCGAATACGTGCAGAGAGCCAGAATTTGGCTCCAAAATATGGCTCAGGCCTCGAATTTGGGATGTTTGGGATATTTTGAAAAATGCAGGGGGGATTGGGACAAATGTGACCAAACGCCGCTTTCAGTACTTGGCATATGTTGGGTATAAAAAATTCGTAATTTTAAACTGCAAAATACGTGCTGAGAGCCAGAATTTTGCTCCAAAATATGGCTCAGGCCTCGAAATTAGGATATTTGGGATATTTCGAAACCTGCAGGAGAGTTTGTGCAATATGTCACTCACTGCCGCTTTCAGGACTTGGCATATGTTAGGTATAAAAATTCGTAATTTCAAACTGCGAATACTTGAATAAAGCCAGAATTTGGCTCCAAAATATGGCTCAGGCCTCGAAATTGGGATGTTTGGGATATTTTGAAAACTGCAGAGGGGTTTGGGACAAATGTGACCAATTGCCGCTTTCAGTACTTGGCATATGTTGGGTTTGAAAAGTCGTATTTCAAACTGCGAATACGTGCAGAGAGCCTGAATTTGGCTCCAAAATATGGCTCAGGCCTCGAAATTGGGATATTTAGAATATTTTGAAAATTGCAGGGGAGTTTGGGACAAATATGACTGTTACGACCCTGGGTTCTCCAGTGGAAACCAGAGGTCAAAATTGAGCTATTAAACTTCCTAAGTAGTACAGTTGGCGCATTTCGAATGGAAATTGTTTGTATCTTCCCTGCCAGACGTAAGACTATTATTGTTTCTCAAAGAGCATTTAAAGACTGAGCTGGGGGTTGATTATTAAATAATAACTTAGGCACCAACTTTGCTTACTAATACTTTCTAATCATTCATAAAGTAACAATACGTTGCATAGGGGAAGATCTTTAATGTGCTTAGCTGCACGATCAATTAGGCTCCTTCCGGCACCACGACATGAGGGAGGCCAGGTGGTCGCGAGGAGCTCGCTCTTCTCTTGGCTGGTGGCGTGAGGTTAAGACCTACTCTGTGGCTGTATCCCTACTCTCCTTCCTTCTCCTCTTACTTATTTCCCTTACCTGAAGTTCCTGTACCCTTAAGTTAAGTATTATATGGTGTAAGTGTGCCTACTCTGGTAGTAACGATTGGGGAGACCTGGGGATAGTATTTTGCCAGTGTTTGGGTACCCCTAAGTGTTGTGTTTTGTATTAGGGTCCCACGTGGTTTCACTACCCTAAGCTGCATCCAGCTTCAGTGCTTATCCAGTAGTACTTTACCCTAGCTTGTTATTAGTGTAAACCTTGTATCCTGCCTACGTGGACCAAGGCTTTTAACGTAAGATAGTGTGGTAAAGTTATTATTATTATTGTTATTGGTGTGAGTGTATATGGGGGGTTGTTAACGGGTTAATAAATAAGTACATGAATTACAGAGTATCTCTTCTTCCAAGGTGGGAGCGCAGTGATCAACCCTTAGACGAACATATTTGGTCTTGTAGCAAGTTATTACTACTGTGGATAGTTTATTTTGGGGGCCGGGCCTTTTAGCTCTCCCATATTTGATACTCCTGTCTTCTAACTACCTATACCCCTTAATAGTACCAGTACCCCATAGAAGCCCCACTCATATCATTTATAACAAGTGGGGGCCTGTCCGGGATGAACATTATAAGTGTAAAAAATTAGATTCTTGAGTGCCAAAATTAAAATTTTTTATTTCCGCAGAACGGTTGTGTGCTAGCCTAGGGTCCAGCTCATCTAGCAAAGGACATTCTTGCACTGACTGGACACCTAGCTGGATCCCTTCACGATTAAGGTTAGTGTGGCCTTGTGTTAGGGGCCGTGCAAATTTTTTTTTTCCAATTTTTATTTTTTAATTTTTTCTTTGGCTGGGAGCTAAAATTATTAGTGATGTCTTCTGAAATGCAGAAACTGGCAAGGGAGCCTTCAGTGGTAGAGATAAAGAAACTTAAAAAGTCTAATTTAGTATTGTTAGGCCAGGAATTTGGCCTAGAATTAAATGTCGCAGATAAAAAGTGGACTTTGGTAAATGAAATATTAGAACATTGTATTGATGAACAACTATTGGCAAGTGATACACCTTTATGCCAGCCTAGCCAAGCAGAAAGTGCAACTCATAGGGAAAGTGAATTAGCTTTAGAGTTAGCAAAAATAAAATTAGAGGAGCAAAAACTCAAAACCGAGGAGGCTAGAATTAGAGCGAATGCCACTGGAACTCCACCTGCCGGGGATTCAAACCCCAGGCATTATGAGAAAAAGCATAATTTGCCTGAATTTTCCGAGTCTGACCCTGAAAGGTTTTTCAACCATTTTCAGAGAGTGGCCACGTCCATGAACTGGCCAAAGGAAGAGTGGGTGAAAATCCTACAGGGAAGACTTAGGGGTAAAGCACAAGATATTTTTATAAACATGCCTGACGACGAGTGTTTCGAATATGATAAAGTCAGGGAAGGTATTTTGCGGGCATATGAAATTACTCCTGAAGCTCACCGCCAAGTTTATCGTAACCTTAGGCCTACTCACAACCAACCGCTCACTGAATTTGTGAATGATCAAATTCGATTGTTTGATAGATGGATTCGCTCGGCGAAAGCCGAAACATACGAGGCTCTCAGGAACTTAATTTTAATGGAGCATTTTATAGATGTTATGCCAGAGAACGTATCACAATACATTAAAGGAAGGATAGAGTTAAATTCTAAAATAGGGGATTTGGCCAAGTTGGCAGAAAACTACCAATTGGCGGGCAAAAGGCCCAATAAAAATAATTATACCCCACAGAGTAGCAAACCTTATACCCACAGCCAGTCCAGACCAGCTCATTCTAACCCTTTACCTAATGCACCTTCTGTTTCAGACATAACTAACCCTGTTAAAGTGTCTAGCCCAACGGCACCTAAAGGTGAACCGAAGGGTAATTCTGTTAGTAATGTCTCTTCTCCCCGACGTTTTTGTGGTCACTGTAATCGTCCAAACCACACTATTAGCCGTTGTTGGCAACTGCACCCTGAAAAAAGACCCAATGCTCTAGTTGTGACACAGGGCTTGAGGCTTTCAGAAGGGTTAGGGAGTAAGACCTCCAACCCACAGTGGTTGGACTTGCTTACCCCATTCTTATCGAAAGGGAGACTACTTTTGTCTGAGGGTTCTTCCTGGAAGGACGTGGTGATCTTCCGAGACACCGGTGCCATCCAGACTTTAATTTTAGAGAGTGCGTTGCAAGGTGCCAACACTCTCGACACTGGAGAGGTGGTACTGGTCGAGGGTGTCACTAGTGATACTCGGGCAGTACCCCTCCATAAGGTTACCCTGGAATCTGATTTCCACAAGGGTGTTTGTACAGTCGGAGTCACTCCATACCTACCTTTCCCTAATGTTGATGTAATAGTTGGTAATGATTTAGCAGGGGATAAGGTAGGGGACTCCAGACTGCCTATTATGTTGCCTACCCCTAAGGTTTGCCTGGATCCACCCGCCGCAGAGGATAATGTTGTGTACCCTGCGTGCGCGGTGACCAGGTCTATGGGACTTAAATGTAAGGGCAGCCCTGTGCTTGCCAAGGTGGTAAATCCCGAGGTCACAAGGAGCTTTCCGAGTGGTGAAAACCAAGTGGACCTCGCGGACACATTATGGCCCGACTCGATGACGTGGCCGAGGACATTGTGGAGAGCCTGCCACCGCCATCTACCGAGAGTAGTGGGGAGGTGGAGAACACTGTTGAGCCTCGGCCAATGGCATCTGACCAAGGCCTAGATGCCTCCTTGAGTGAGTTACAGAAAGCTGACCCCACTCTTGCAGATTGTCATGAAACAGCCGTCTCTATGGAGGAAATTGTAGACGCAGCAACTGGGTACTACTACAATGATCGGATTTTGATGAGAAAATGGAGACCACAGAGTGCTCCCTTGTCAAATGAGTGGGAGGTAGTCCACCAGGTTATGTTGCCGACCTGCTATAGAGAAAGGGTTTTGGCAGCTGCTCATGATGATTCTATGGGGGGACATCAAGGTATTAATATTACGTATCACAAAATTTTAAAGTATTTTTTCTGGCCCAAGCTGAAAAGCGATGTGGCAAAATTTTGTAATGCGTGTATTGTTTGTCAACTGGTTGGGAAACCAAACCAGACTCCACCTAAAGCTCCTCTAAGGCCTATTGTCGTGCCGGAGGAACCATTTTCTCATGTGGTAATGGACTGTGTTGGACCATTACCTAGAACTAAGTCTGGTAATATTTACCTAATCACGATGATGTGTATCACTACTCGTTACCCAGAGGCTTTTGCTGTAAGGAACATCCGAGCAAAAACTGTTGTTGCTCGTATGTTGCAATTTTTTTCCACTTTTGGACTGCCTCGGGTCGTGCAAACTGACAATGGTACTAATTTTAAGTCTGATGTTTTCGAGCAATTTTGTAAGGAACATGGAATAACTCATAAGGTTTCCAGCCCATACCATCCACAGAGTCAGGGGGTAATTGAACGTTTCCATCTAACTCTGAAGCAGATGTTGAAGACATCGTGCGAGAGTTCCCACACCTTCTGGGATGAGAATTTACCGTATGTTTTGTTTGCGGCTAGAGAGGGATTACAAAGTTCACTGGGCTGTTCTCCTTTTGAGTTAGTCTTTGGCCATAAAGTTCGTGGACCCTTGCAAATGTTACAGGAGAATCTGTTAGGGAACGTAACGTTATCCGAAGGTTCGGCTTTCTTTGCGCAACACCACCAGAGACTCAAGGACTGCAAGGCGGCTGCATTAAAGTATCTTGGCAAGGCCCAAGAAAAGATGAAAGAACGTAACGATGCTAAATCTAAGTTACGGGTATTTCAGCCTGGCGACCCTGTCCTGGTATTAAAGCCTCGACTAGGGAACACTATGTCCCACAAGTACGAAGGCCCCTACATTGTGACAGAAAAGACTGGGGACCTCACGTACAAAGTGAGGCACTCTGACAAACGTAACAAACGTCGATTTACATGTAGCTCATACATGTAAATCGACTGAAGAAGTTCCAGGGCCCCAGGCCCATTGCACTAACCAATGTTTCCATTTCCAGTGAGAGAGGGGATGATTGTTCTGGGGACCCAACTAATCTCATTTTAATAATTCTAGTTCTGTGAATGCTGTGGAGGAACTGTCCCATTTGCAGATGGCCCAACGTGAAGAGGTGCAGTCGTTGGTTGATGAATTCTCCAGTCTGTTCGGGGAGGTCCCGACCCAGACTGATGCCATTTGCCATGATGTCGAGTTGACGGACTACACTCCCATTCGCCTTCAACCCTATCGGATGAGTCCAGAAAAGAAGGCCATCGTACGGAAGGAGGTCGACTTCTTGCTCCAGCACGGCCTCATCCGGCCGAGCCAGGGCTCTTGGTGCTCGCCCTGCCTTTTGGTCCCCAAACCAGACGGCTCCTGGCGATTATGCACCGACTATCGGCAGCTCAACAAGGTGACCATTGTGGATGCCTATCCGCTGCCCCTCCTCGAGGACTGCATTGACGAGTTGGGAAATGCCAAGTACGTTTCGAAATTCGACCTCTCGAGGGGGTATTATCAAATCCCACTCACTGAACGTGCTAAACAGCTCACCGCGTTTGTGACACCCGAGGGTGTTTTTGAGTATCAAGTGTTACCGTTCGGCTTGCGTAATGCCCCTGCCACGTTCCAGAGACTCATGAACTCTCTACTCGCTAAGGTGCCAAATTGTCGGGCGTATTTAGATGATATCGTGCTGTTTGACAGTAATTGGGCTGACCACATAGCTAGGTTACGCCAGTTGTTTGCCATCTTGAAAAGGGCAAATCTTACCTTAAATGCTAAAAAGTGTCATTTTGGCCAAGGCACAGTGACGTACCTCGGTTATGAAGTGGGCCAAGGAAAAGTGTTACCTCGGCAAGATAAAATCAATGCCATTCTGGAGTATCCAGTACTAAAGTCTAAAAAGGACGTTCAAAGATTTATCGGTATGTGTGCGTACTATCGACGTTTTTGTCAGAACTTTTCCAGTGTTGCCACTCCTCTCACAGACTTGTTGCGGAAAGCCGTTAAATTTAAGTGGTCATCAGACTGTGCAGAGGCATTTAAAAATTTGAAATTGATCTTAGCTTCCGCCCCAGTGCTTGCTAGTCCAAGGTTCGACCGACCGTTTAAAATTCATGTTGACGCGTCTGACTCGGGTGCTGGTGCAGTGTTGTTGCAAACTGGGGATGATCAGGTGGAACACCCAGTATATTATTACTCTGTGAAATTCGACAAGGCGCAACGCAATTATTCAGTGGTAGAAAAAGAGGCGTTGGCGCTAGTGTTAACATGTAAAAAGTTCGAAGTTTACCTCACAGGTAATATAGTGGAAGTGTACACGGACCATAACCCACTAGTCTTCCTGACTCAGATGAAGGGTAAGAATAAACGCATCCTCAGGTGGGCGTTGTACCTACAGGACTTCAATCTTTCCATTACCCACCTACCGGGCAGACTCAACGTGATAGCCGACGCTCTGTCCCGGTTGCCTGAATAACATTCATCTGAGCCACAGAAAGCCATTTACCAACTGTCATGCTTTAGTTATTTTTTTTAGGTTCTCCTGTGACATTAAATATTCCGTGTCCAATTTATTTACTTCCCTGTTCTTTTATTTTTGTTGTGTATGTTTTTTTTTCTTTCAGAGAACTCCTTTGTATTTTTTTTTGCAGAGAAATTGCTTTTGATTGATTTTTTGTTTTTGTCATGTTTTTTTTGTTCTCTGTATACTCTTACAAAAAAAAAATATGACTACTATTCTAGTGGTCACATTTTTTTTTTCTCTCTGAAGGGGGGAGGAGTGTTACGACCCTGGGTTCTCCAGTGGAAACCAGAGGTCAAAATTGAGCTATTAAACTTCCTAAGTAGTACAGTTGGCGCATTTCGAATGGAAATTGTTTGTATCTTCCCTGCCAGACGTAAGACTATTATTGTTTCTCAAAGAGCATTTAAAGACTGAGCTGGGGGTTGATTATTAAATAATAACATAGGCACCAACTTTGCTTACTAATACTTTCTAATCATTCATAAAGTAACAATACGTTGCATAGGGGAAGATCTTTAATGTGCTTAGCTGCACGATCAATTAGGCTCCTTCCGGCACCACGACATGAGGGAGGCCAGGTGGTCGCGAGGAGCTCGCTCTTCTCTTGGCTGGTGGCGTGAGGTTAAGACCTACTCTGTGGCTGTATCCCTACTCTCCTTCCTTCTCCTCTTACTTATTTCCCTTACCTGAAGTTCCTGTACCCTTAAGTTAAGTATTATATGGTGTAAGTGTGCCTACTCTGGTAGTAACGATTGGGGAGACCTGGGGATAGTATTTTGCCAGTGTTTGGGTACCCCTAAGTGTTGTGTTTTGTATTAGGGTCCCACGTGGTTTCACTACCCTAAGCTGCATCCAGCTTCAGTGCTTATCCAGTAGTACTTTACCCTAGCTTGTTATTAGTGTAAACCTTGTATCCTGCCTACGTGGACCAAGGCTTTTAACGTAAGATAGTGTGGTAAAGTTATTATTATTATTGTTATTGGTGTGAGTGTATATGGGGGGTTGTTAACGGGTTAATAAATAAGTACATGAATTACAGAGTATCTCTTCTTCCAAGGTGGGAGCGCAGTGATCAACCCTTAGACGAACATATTTGGTCTTGTAGCAAGTTATTACTACTGTGGATAGTTTATTTTGGGGGCCGGGCCTTTTAGCTCTCCCATATTTGATACTCCTGTCTTCTAACTACCTATACCCCTTAATAGTACCAGTACCCCATAGAAGCCCCACTCATATCATTTATAACAATGACCAAACGCCTCTTTCAGTACTTGGCATATGTTGGGTATAAAAAAGTCACAATTTCAAACTGCGAATACGTGCAGAGAGCCAGAATTCGGCTCCAAAATATGGCTCAGGCCTCGTAATTGGGATGTTTTGGATATTTTTATAATTGCAAGGGTGATTGGGACAAATGTGACCAAACGCCCCTTTTAGTACTTGGCATATGTTGGGTATAAAAAAGTGTAATTTCAAACAGCGAATACGTGCATAGAGCAAGAACATGGCTCCAAAATATGGCTCAGGCCTAGATATTGTGATGTTTGGGATATTTTGAAAACTGCAGGGTAGTTTGGGATAAATATGACCAAACGCCGCTTTCAGTACTTGGCATATGTTGGGTATAAAAAGTCGTAATTTCAAACTGCGAATACCTACAGAGAGCCTGAATTTGGCTCCAAAATATATCTCAGGCCTCGAGATTGGGATGTTTAGGATATTTTGAAAACTGCAGGAAGGTTTGGGACAAATATGACCAAACGCCGCTTTCAGTACTTGGCATATGTTGGGTATAAAAAGTCGTAATTTCAAACTGCGAATACGTACAGAGAGCCTGAATTTGGCTCCAAAATATGTCTCAGGCCTCGAAATTGGGATGTTTGGGATATTTAAAAAACTACAGGGAGGTTTGGGACAAATGTGACCAAACGCCGCTTTCAGTCCTTGGCATAAGTTGGGTATAAAAAAGTTGTAATTTCAAACAGCGAATACGTGCAGAGAACCAGAATTTGGTTCCAAATAATAGCTCAGGCCCCGAAATTGGGATATTTGGGATATTTCGAAAACTGCAGGGGAGTTTGTGCACAAAGTTACGCACTGCCGCTTTTAGGACTTGGCATATGTTGGGTATAAAAAGTCGTAATATCAAACTGCGAAAACGTGCAGAGAGCCAGAATTTGGCTCCAGAATAGGGCTCAGGCTTCGAAATTGGGATGTTTGGGATATTTTGAAAACTGCAGGGAGGTTTGGGACAAATGTGACCAAACGCCGCTTTCAGTACTTGGCATATGTTGGGTATAAAAAGTCGTAATTTCAAACTGCGAATACGTGCAGAGAGCCTGAGTTTGGCTACAAAATATGGATCAGGCCTTGAAATTGGGATTTTAGGGATATTTTGAAAACTGCAGGGAAGTTTGTGCAAAATGTGACTCATTGCCGCTTTCAGTACTTGGCATATGTTGGGTATAATAATTCGCAATTTCAAACTGCGAATACGTGCAGATAGCCAGAATTTGGCTCCAAAATATGGCTCAGGCCTCGAAATTGAGATATCTGGGATATTTTGAAAACTGCAGGGGAGTTTGAGACAAATATGACCAAACGCCGCTTTCAGTACTTGGCATATGTTGGGTATATAAAGTCGTAATTTCAAACTGCGAATACGTGCAGAGAGCCTGAATTTGACTCCCAAATATGGCTAAGGCCGCGAAATTGGGATGTTTGGGATATTTTGAAAACTGCAGGAAGGTTTGAGCCAAATGTGACCAAATGCCGCTTTCAGTACTTGGCATATGTTGGGTATAAAAAAGTCGTAATTTCAAACAACGAATACGTGCAGAGAGCCAGGATTTGGCTCGAAAATATTGCTCAGTCCTCGAAATTGGGATATTTGGGATATTTCGAAAACTGCAGGGGAGTTTGTGCAAAATGTCACTCTCTGGCGCTTTCAGGACTTGGCATATGTTGGGTATAAAAAGTCGTAATTTCAAACTGCGAATACGTGCATTGAGCCAGAATTTGGCTCCAAAATATGGCTTAGGCCTCGAAATTGGGATGTTTGGAATATTTTGAAAACTGCAAGGGAGTTTGTGCAAAATGTGACTCACTGCCGCTTTCAGGACTTGGCATATGTTGGGTATAAAAATTCGTAATATCAAACTGCGAATACGTGCATAGAGCCAGAATTCGGCTCCAAAATATGGCTCAGGCCTGGAAATTGGGATGTTTTGGATATTTTGAAAATTGCAGGGGGGATTGGGACAAATGTGACCAAACGCCCCTTTAAGTACTTGGCATATGTTGGGTATAAAAAAGTCGTAATTTAAAACAGCGAATACGTGCAGAGAGCCAGAATTTGGCTCGAAAATATGGCTCAGGCCTCGAAATTGGGATGTTTTGGATATTTTGAAAACTGCAGGGGACTTTGTGACATATATGACTAAACGCCGCTTTCAGTACTTGGTATATGTTGGGTATAAAAAAGTCGCAATTTCAAACTGCGAATACGTACATAGAACCAGAATTTGTCTCCAAAATATGGCTCAGGCCTCGAAATTGAGATATTTGGGATATTTCGCAAGCTGCAGGGGAGTTTGTACAAAATATCACTCACTGCCGCTTTCAGGACTTGGCATATGTTGAGTATAAAAAGTCGTAATTTCAAACTGCGAATACGTGCAGAGAGCCAGAATTTGGCTCGAAAATATGGCTCAGGCCTGGAAATTGGGATGTTTGGGATATCTTGAAAATTGCAGGGGGGATTGGGACAAATGTGACCAAACGCCCCTTTTAGTACTTGGCATATGTTGGGTATAAAAAGTCGTAATTTCAAACTGCGAATGCATACAGAGAGCCTGAATTTGGCTCCAAAATATGTCTCAGGCCTCGAAATTGGGATGTTTGGGATATTTTGAAAACTGCCGGGAGGTTTGGGACAAATGTGACCAAACGCTGCTTTCAGTACTTCGCATATGTTGGGTATAAAAAGTCGTAATTTCAAACTGCGAATACGTGCAGAGAGCCAGAATTTGGCTCCAAATATGGCTCAGGCCTCGAATTTGGGATGTTTGGTATATTTTGAAAAATGCAGCGGGGATTGGGACAAATGTGACCAAACGCAGCTTTCAGTACTTGGCATATGTTGGGTATAAAAAATTCGTAATTTCAAACTGCGAATACGTGCAGAGAGCCAGAATTTGGCTCCAAAATATGGCTCAGGCTTCGAATTTGGGATGTTTGGGATATTTTGAAAACTGCCGGGAGGTTTGGGACAAATGTGACCAAACGCTGCTTTCAGTACTTCGCATATGTTGGGTATAAAAAGTCGTAATTTCAAACTGCGAATACATGCAGAGAGCCAGAATTTGGCTCCAAAATATGGCTCAGGCCTCGAATTTGGGATGTTTGGGATATTTTGAAAAATGCAGGGGGGATTGGGACAAATGTGACCAAACGCCGCTTTCAGTACTTGGCATTTGTTGGGTATAAAAAATTCGTAATTTCAAACTGCGAATACGTGCAGAGAGCCAGAATTTGGCTCCAAAATATGGCTCAGGCCTCGAATTTGGGATGTTTGGGATATTTTGAAAAATGCAGGGGGATTGGGACAAATGTGACCAAACGCAGCTTTCAGGACTTGGCATATGTTGGGTATAAAAAGTCGTAATTTCAAACTGCGAATACTTGAATAGAGCCAGAATTTGGCTCCAAAATATGGCTCAGGCCTCGAATTTGGGATGTTTGGGATATTTTGAAAACGGCAGGGGGGTTTGGGACAAATGTGACCAATTGCCGCTTTCAGTACTTGGCATATGTTGGGTTTGAAAAGTCGTATTTCAAACTGCGAATACGTGCAGAGAGCCTGAATTTGGCTCCAAAATATGGCTCAGGCCTCGAATTTGGGATGTTTGGGATATTTTGAAAACTACAGGGGGGTTTGGGACAAATGTGACCAACTGCCGCTTTCAGTACTTGGCATATGTTGGGTATAAAAAAGTCACAATTTCAAACTGCGAATACGTGCAGAGAGCCAGAATTCGGCTCCAAAATATGGCTCATGGCTCGTAATTGGGATGTTTTGGATATTTTTATAATTGCAGGGGTGATTGGGACAAATGTGACCAAACGCCCCTTTTAGTACTTGGCATATGTTGGGTATAAAAAAGTGTAATTTCAAACAGCGAATACGTGCAGAAAGCCAGAATTTGGCTCCAAAATATGGCTCAGGCCTCGAAATTGGGATATTTGGGATATTTCGAAAACTGCAGGGGATTTTGTGCAAAATGTCACTCACTGCCGCTTTTAGGACTTGGAATATGTTGGGTATAAAAAGTCCAACCCGTTCTCACACAAGACAGCACATATATGACTTAATGCTTAAAGTCAATATGTTGAATATGAATTAGTAAATATGTGATATATTCCCAGTTACTTTTTTTCCAAGGCCCAAACTCTTCCTCACGTACCAACTTGCGTCTCACAGTACCCGTCCGTCAACCTAGATAGCAGAATAGTCGTGATTGGTTCAATTATAAGGAAAATTGTACTTTTCAGGTCCCACATGGGTTGTGAAATTTACCTACTATTGTCCATGCTCTTAGAATATTATAGATCAGCTACTTCCTATTGAAGGTTCGTAGTTTTGTTTGAGAAATATTAGTTGTTCTTAGTAAATTATAATAAGCACTAAAAATTATTACATAGAATAACAGTCCTTCACCAATTAATATTATATACCATAGTTGGTGCTTTACAAATCTTTAAAGGATGTTTTGTAGGAACGCTAACAGAAAACGATGGTTCATTGGAATGTCTATGGGGTAAACTACTCTAAACAGGATGGTATTGTGTCTACTATACCAACTACAGGATCGGTATATTGTCCACTACCACCTGTTAGGTGAGTAAGGGGTGCAATACCACCCACAGGATGGGTATGGCGTCCACTACAACCCACAGGATGGGTATGGGGCTCCAACCACCCATAGAATGGGTATGGGGCTCCAACCACCCATAAAATGGGTATGGGGTCCAATAACACCCACTGGATGTGTATATGGCGTCCATTGCCGCGCGTCGAGCTCGAAAACCGCAGCATTCATCTCAGAACCATGCCTATTTCACGCAGATTCCTTAATAAACGTAAAAGTTTTATATGTCACAAGAAAGATAGAAATATAAGCTTCATTCTAAATACCTTACCATGGGCATATTTAAATTTAAACCGAAGATACGTGTACTTTTATAATAGCCGAGCTCCGACCCCGGACAGATCGATCGACCGAGCAACTCTCTCTCAGAACAATGTTTATTTCACGTGAATTCGTTAGTAAACATATATGTTTTATATGTCTCAAGAAAGACAGACATATAAGCTTCACTTAAACACTTTACTATAGACATATTTAAATTTCTAATGAAGATTATTGTATTTTAAAAATTACGGAGCTCCCACCCCGTACAGACTGAACGACAGAGCAACTCTCTCTCAGATCAATGTTTATTTGCTAACATTGACATTGCTAACCCACACGTCATTCTGAGAGAACTTGCTAAAATAAATGTTGGAGGATGGCTTCTACGGTGGATAAGAGGCTATCTATCCAACAGGAAGTCATCTGTACTGTTCCATGGGCATAGGAGTGTAACGAGATTTTTTGAACTTGGCACTCCACAGGGAGGTGTCCTCAGTCCTACTCTGTTCAATGTGTTAATCAGTGCACTTTTAAATTTTGTAACTAGAAGGTCCAGCGAACACATCATTAGCTATGTGGATGATATACTGATCCACACCAATGGGTATACCAACACCCAAAATGTTCTGAACTCTGTATTGTCCACATGTCAGGAACTATGCTTAGTCATCTCAGTAGAGAAAACAAAGATCCTGAACCGACACCCACCCAGACGGGGTGGGGCCGATCGCAAAATGCAGTTGGATGATGGCTCTCTGCTCGACTAGTTACCAGATACAAATACTTTTCTGTATTGATAATGTCTTGAGGTTCTACTGTACCGCAATGTTTAGCCAGACTGGGTCGCCAATGTAGAGAGAGGCTCCGTGCTCTCAAGGCTGTGGCAGGCTGTGGCAGGCAAACACAACTGTACTGTACAGTGTTATATATTTATTTCAATTTGAACAATTTTTAACATTAAAGGATACCTGGTTGATGGGGTTCTGGGAGTTCTTCTACTCCCCAAGCCCGGCCCGAGGCCAGGCTTGACTTGTGAGAGTTTGGTCCACTAGGCTGTTGCTTGGAGCGGCCCGCAGGCCCACATACCCACCACAGCCCGGTTGGTCCGGCACTCCTTGGAGGAATAAATCTAGTTTCCTCTTGAAAATGTCCCCGGTTGTTCCGGCAATATTTCTTATGCTTGCTGGGAGGACGTTGAACAACCGCGGACCTCTGATGTTTATACAGTGTTCTCTGATTGTGCCTATGGCACCTCTGCTCTTCACTGGTTCTATTCTACATTTTCTTCCATATCGTTCACTCCAGTACGTTGTTATTTTACTGTGTAGATTTGGTACTTGGCCCTCCAGTATCTTCCAGGTGTATATTATTTGATATCTCTCTCGTCTTCTTTCTAGTGAGTACATTTGGAGGGCTTTGAGACGATCCCAATAATTTAGGTGCTTTATTGCGTCTATGCGTGCCGTATATGTTCTCTGTATTCCCTCTATTTCAGCAATCTCTCCTGCTCTGAAGGGGGAAGTGAGTACTGAGCAGTACTCAAGACGGGACAACACAAGTGACTTGAAGAGTACAACCATTGTGATGGGATCCCTGGATTTGAAAGTTCTCGTAATCTATCCTATCATTTTTCTGGCTGTCGCAATATTTGCTTGGTTATGCTCCTTAAACGTTAGGTCGTCAGCCATTATTATTCCCAAATCCATTACATGCTGTTTTAATACTATGGGTACATTTGATTGTGTTTTGTACTCTGTATTATGTTTAAGGTCCTCATTTTTACCGTACCTGAGTACCTGGAATTTATCACTGTTAAACATCATGTTATTTTCTGATGCCCAGTCGAAAACTTTATTAATATCAGCTTGAAGTTTTTCAATATCCTCAGCCGAGGTAATTTTCATACTGATTTTTGTGTCAAATCCTTTAATTAAATCCTTTAAAAAGGATAAATCCTTTAATTGGTTGAAATTGGTTTTAACATTCGAAATCTAATTTGTTGATGTTAAATAATATAATATGTTGATGTTGATAATATAAGGTTCAAATTTATTAAGATACATACTTTAAAAACTATTTCTATTTGATACCAACAGTATCACGTTAAGAGAAGCGTCTCGCCTTGCTAACCCAAGTATAAAATATATAAAGAAACGGTGCAACTGTACTGGTATCTGCAGTACAAATTTATGTCCCTATTTAAAAAAAAAAAATAAACTGAACCAATCACTGCCACTCCTCACACCAATGCAACAATAAAGAGAGTGATAACAGTGCTTCACATTCGATAATGTTAAATTATTTAACAAATGACGAGATAATGAACTTTGGAACAAATGTACAGCTCTCTGACCTTCATATAAAATCTGCATGTGACCTCATCAAACAAACTGTGCCAAGCCTAGAAGGCCTTCATGACCCAGCGTGGTAGCGGGACCTCTCCTGGCCAGTTACAATTGGTGAATTTATTCAAATTATCCAAGTTGATGGTTGTCACTTGTCACTGGGCCACCGTTTCCAACATTGGAGTAACTGGACAAATTAACATATACGACACCAGGCATAAATTACCATCCAAATCTACTGAAGTTATCTTGTATGCTCTTGCTAATTGCCAGGATGATAAGCTGATATGCAATATAATGAATGTCAGCAGACACAAGGACTCAAGTATGAGTGGGGTATATGCTGTGGCGTTTGCTGCATCACTTGCAAGTGGTGTAGATCCGGTGAACCTCGTATGATATGCAGAATGAGACAACATCTTCAAGAGAACTTTAAAGGAAAGTGTCTCATCTCATTCCCTGCAGCTCAGACACTGAGAAGAAAACGAATCATCCGGTCATGCTCGATGGAAGTGTACTGCATTTGCAGAAAGCTAAATGATTTGAAGCTGATGGTATGCTGTGAACGTTGCAATATTTGGCACCATGGATCATGTGTAGGTGTTACAGAATGTAATGATGATTCGTGGATTTGTTTTTTGTGCGCTAGCAAGTTGTAAATTATAATTTAAAATACTTAATTAATACATTATTATTATTATTATTATTATTATTATTATTATTATTATTATTATTATTATAACCTTACCAAATGCTTTGCTGAATCAAATAATGTTATTACTTTCAATGTGTTACAATAGCATAATTAAGTGCTGCAAGTGTCAGGTCTTTTATATAGTCGGTATTTGTTATATTCTGTACTCTTTTTATGTTATTTAAATTTCAAATAGAATAGTTTTTAAAGTATGTATCTTAATAAATTTGAACCTTATATTATTTAACATCAACAAATTAGATTTCGAATGTTAAAACCAATTTCAACCAATTAAAGGATTTATTCTTTAATGTTAAAAATTGTTCAAACTGAAATAAATATATAACACTGTACGGTACAGTTGTGTTTAATTATGTTTTGCGATTCCTTTGGAAAAGGTATTTGTGCACCAAGTACTACTAGGTCATTATGAGATATGCTGAATGTTGTCAATATACCATCTGAATACGCCTCACTTTGCGTTCATCATTGGACGTCCTAATGATTAAGGTCCCCAAAAGGACTTAATCAGACCTCAGTGGATATTTTTACTCTCCCTCTCTCTCTCTCTCTCAGAGCATCCCTTTATGTGTTGTATGTGGGTGCTGAAGTTCAGTCTCTTGTCTATGTACCCAAGCAAACCCAAGCAAACTACTGTGGAAATGTGCAGGACAAACATATCAATTGTGACACTAGCTCTCCACATATAGCATTTGCTTAATTTAGAAACTGTACTTGTGGTCGATCTCGAACACATGTTGTTGATGTGACGATGTGTTATGAATTTTGTGGCTAGCTCCTCAAGATTGTAACTTGCTTAGATAAATAAATTGTGTGTTCAGTCCCTGAACCCATTATGTGATAAATTAACTAAACTAAAAACTGTAGTATGGCGACGAAACCTGAACTGCATAATGTAAATAGGGATTAACCAGAAAAAGATATAGGTGAAGAATAACACCAGGTAACTGTAAAGCTGCCGCCCAGTTGGGTGGGTGTGGAGCACATGACTGTAAAGCTGCCGCCCAGTTGGGTGGGTGTGCAGCAAGACTAGTAACTGTGTGACTCACCATAAATGTAAAGTGCCTTGTATAGTGACTGTTGTGAGCCTCTTGTTGAATCACTTGTGACACAAAAGATTACTGATGTGTGTATTTGTGGTGGTGATTAAATATGTATGTGAATGTATATATGTATGCGTATGAATATGTACATGTATGCATAAGTATGTGTACATTAATAATTTTGTAACTAGCGTCAAAAGATTGTTATTTGCTTAGCTAAACGAACTAGAGGGTTCAGTTCCTGAACCGATTATGTGCCTCTGTAATCCTTTACACCACCGCATACGGGATGTGTATTATGGGGTGCATAATAAAGAAAGAAAATGAATGGACCGAACCCCACAATTCATTTAGCTAAGCAAGTTACAATCTTAATGAGCTAGTTACAAAATTCACTATAAGTCGTCACATCATAAATGGGTTCGAGATCGACCACAAGTAGTGCATTACATAAATTTATCAGTATTGTGCAGCCTGTGATCCTCGCCTGGCTGGATACTGATACCTAGGTAATTTTCATGTGTCCGGACACCGGCGATAAGGTGGTATTATTTATTTAACTTAAGAGATATATATTTTTAAATGTTGTCACATTAACGACTACATCTTCCTTTCTTCTGACATATAGATTTTTAAGATTAATTAAAATTTATGGAAACTAATTATACAATTTATTGGCTGGTGTGCAGGGCTTCACACTCTCAGAGCAAGCCATCAAGTAACTATCAAAACGCATATATCTTCGTTTTCACTTCAGTTATATTTATGACAAAGGATTTTAAATGTATCCTATATTTCTACCTTTCTGATGACATAAATACTTTCGTTAATTACAATATCTAGATCAAACTAATATTGATTTTCAAAAGGTTGTATATTTTCCATCAATGGAGAGCATCAGCCAAGAAGCCTTCTTTAAAATATGAATATCTTTCCTCACCTAATAAGACCTAATCTCTGAATAAAACGCAAAAAAAAACTTGATTGTAACCTATCCACCGCTGCCCATTGGATGGGGGAGAGGGGGTTATGTGTAGGATAAACATATCAATTGTGACACTAGCCCTCCATATATGTCAGTTGCTTAAATTATAAACTGTACTTGTGGTCGGTCTCGAGCCCATTGTTGATGTGACAATGTGTATTGACTTTTGTAACTAGCTTATCAAGATTATAACTTGCTTGGCTATATGAATTGTGGGGCTCATTTCCTGAGCCCATTATGCGCCTCTGTAACACTCCACTATCGTCCATAGGATGGGTATGGAGTGCATAATAAATGAACTAAAGTAAGCTCTGCCTTTTTGATAATATATACAATTATTAGCTTTATTTGTGAATCTCAATTAATTAAACAATATATCACAGAGCCTGTAGGGTTCGGTGAGATGAGCGAAGAGACATGGGAGATTTTACATAAGTACAGTACATGGTAGTTTAAGTAGCGAACGCATGTCAACGAATAACGAGTATATATAACAAAACCATTGTCCTATGAAGTCGATTTAACTTCCAAACATATATTTTTTAATTAATGTTAAATGTTTTCTGGCTAGTTATGTTAGATTTTATTAAAAATACGTATTCTACTTGTTAACATTATAATTTAAATTTGTGATAATTTGAGCAGAGAAGTGCGACAACTGGATATGCCAACAAACACTTTCCAAACAACGATATATCTTGGATAAGTCGCTCCACAACATTGACGCTTGGACCGTCGACTTCCTTTGATGCTACTTATTTCATAATGAAATTATATTAGTTTGGAGTAAATATATGTTTTCTCATGTTCTGCATTCAGCACCCACATTATAGTGAGTAAATATACCATATTACTTCATTACTTAAATAATGCTAGGAGGGTTTGAGTAGCTTTGGGTATTTAGTGCACAGAATCTCCAATAGATGGGGCGAGAGTCGCCCCATCTCTCTCACCCGAGAGAGAGTCGAAACTTAATTTAAAATTGATATATCTTTGTTCTCGAACATGATATATTTCATTTGGTGCAATTATAATAATGTTTATATATCGGTCTTTCTGGAGGCATATAAGATTTTAGGCTTTATTAGCGTATCTTTGTTAATTATACAATATATCGGCAAGTGCGTAGGCGTCTGCACTCCATGCCCGACAAGCTACTGAGCGCTACTATAAAAACATATGTATCTTCACTTGAGCTATAAATATGTCTATTGTAATGAATTTAAAATGAAGCTCTTATTTCTATCTTGCTTAAGACTTATAAAACATTTGTGTTTATTAACGAATTTACGTGAAATAAACATTGATCTGAGAGAGAGTTGCTCTGTCGTTCAGTCTGTACGGGGTGGGAGCTCCGTAATTTTTAAAATACAATAATCTTCATTAGAAATTTAAATATGTCTATAGTAAAGTGTTTAAGTGAAGCTTATATGTCTGTCTTTCTTGAGACATATAAAACATATATGTTTACTAACGAATTCACGTGAAATAAACATTGTTCTGAGAGAGAGATGCTCGGTCGATCGATCTGTCCGGGGTCGGAGCTCGGCTATTATAAAAGTACACGTATCTTCGGTTTAAATTTAAATATGCCCATGGTAAGGTATTTAGAATGAAGCTTATATTTCTATCTTTCTTGTGACATATAAAACTTTTACGTTTATTAAGGAATCTGCGTGAAATAGGCATGGTTCTGAGATGAATGCTGCGGTTTTCGAGCTCGACGCGCGGCAATGGACGCCATATACACATCCAGTGGGTGTTATTGGACCCCATACCCATTTTATGGGTGGTTGGAGCCCCATACCCATTCTATGGGTGGTTGGAGCCCCATACCCATCCTGTGGGTTGTAGTGGACGCCATACCCATCCTGTGGGTGGTATTGCACCCCTTACTCACCTAACAGGTGGTAGTGGACAATATACCGATCCTGTAGTTGGTATAGTAGACACAATACCATCCTGTTTAGAGTAGTTTACCCCATAGACATTCCAATGAACCATCGTTTTCTGTTAGCGTTCCTACAAAACATCCTTTAAAGATTTGTAAAGCACCAACTATGGTATATAAAATTGATTGGTGAAGGACTGTTATTCTATGTAATAATTTTTAGTGCTTATTATAATTTACTAAGAACAACTAATATTTCTCAAAACAAAACTACGAACCTTCAATAGGAAGTAGCTGATCTATAATATTCTAAGAGCATGGACAATAGTAGGTAAATTTCACAACCCATGTGGGACCTGAAAAGTACAATTTTCCTTATAATTGAACCAATCACGACTATTCTGCTATCTAGGTTGACGGACGGGTACTGTGAGACGCAAGTTGGTACGTGAGGAAGAGTTTGGGCCTTGGAAAAAAAAGTAACTGGGAATATATCACATATTTACTAATTCATATTCAACATATTGACTTTAAGCATTAAGTCATATATGTGCTGTCTTGTGTGAGAACGGGTTGGACTTTTTATACCCAACATATTCCAAGTCCTAAAAGCGGCAGTGAGTGACATTTTGCACAAAATCCCCTGCAGTTTTCGAAATATCCCAAATATCCCAATTTCGAGGCCTGAGCCATATTTTGGAGCCAAATTCTGGCTTTCTGCACGTATTCGCTGTTTGAAATTACACTTTTTTATACCCAACATATGCCAAGTACTAAAAGGGGCGTTTGGTCACATTTGTCCCAATCACCCCTGCAATTATAAAAATATCCAAAACATCCCAATTACGAGCCATGAGCCATATTTTGGAGCCGAATTCTGGCTCTCTGCACGTATTCGCAGTTTGAAATTGTGACTTTTTTATACCCAACATATGCCAAGTACTGAAAGCGGCAATTGGTCACATTTGTCCCAAACCCCCCTGCAGTTTTCAAAATATCCCAAACATCCCAAATTCGAGGCCTGAGCCATATTTTGGAGCCAAATTCAGGCTCTCTGCACGTATTCGCAGTTTGAAATACGACTTTTCAAACCCAACATAGGCCAAGTACTGAAAGCGGCAATTGGTCACATTTGTCCCAAACCCCCCTGCAGTTTTCAAAATATTCTAAATATCCCAATTTCGAGGCCTGAGCCATATTTTGGAGCCAAATTCAGGCTCTCTGCACGTATTCGCAGTTTGAAATACGACTTTTCAAACCCAACATATGCCAAGTACTGAAAGCGGCAATTGGTCACATTTGTCCCAAACCCCCCTGCCGTTTTCAAAATATCCCAAACATCCCAAATTCGAGGCCTGAGCCATATTTTGGAGCCAAATTCTGGCTCTATTCAAGTATTCGCAGTTTGAAATTACGACTTTTTATACCCAACATATGCCAAGTCCTGAAAGCTGCGTTTGGTCATATTTGTCCCAATCCCCCCTGCATTTTTCAAAATATCCCAAACATCCCAAATTCGAGGCCTGAGCCATAATTTGGAGCCAAATTCTGGCTCTCTGCATGTATTCGCAGTTTGAAATTACGACTTTTTATACCCAACATATGCGAAGTACTGAAAGCAGCGTTTGGTCACATTTGTCCCAAACCTCCCGGCAGTTTTCAAAATATCCCAAACATCCCAAATTCGAAGCCTGAGCCATATTTTGGAGCCAAATTCTGGCTCTCTGCATGTATTCGCAGTTTGAAATTACGAATTTTTTATACCCAACATATGCCAAGTACTGAAAGCTGCGTTTGGTCACATTTGTCCCAATCCCCGCTGCATTTTTCAAAATATACCAAACATCCCAAATTCGAGGCCTGAGCCATATTTTGGAGCCAAATTCTGGCTCTCTGCACGTATTCGCAGTTTGAAATTACGACTTTTTATACCCAACATATGCGAAGTACTGAAAGCAGCGTTTGGTCACATTTGTCCCAAACCTCCCGGCAGTTTTCAAAATATCCCAAACATCCCAATTTCGAGGCCTGAGACATATTTTGGAGCCAAATTCAGGCTCTCTGTATGCATTCGCAGTTTGAAATTACGACTTTTTATACCCAACATATGCCAAGTACTAAAAGGGGCGTTTGGTCACATTTGTCCCAATCCCCCCTGCAATTTTCAAGATATCCCAAACATCCCAATTTCGAGGCCTGAGCCATATTTTCGAGCCAAATTCTGGCTCTCTGCACGTATTCGCAGTTTGAAATTACGACTTTTTATACTCAACATATGCCAAGTCCTGAAAGCGGCAGTGAGTGATATTTTGTACAAACTCCCCTGCAGCTTGCGAAATATCCCAAATATCTCAATTTCGAGGCCTGAGCCATATTTTGGAGACAAATTCTGGTTCTATGTACGTATTCGCAGTTTGAAATTGCGACTTTTTTATACCCAACATATACCAAGTACTGAAAGCAGCGTTTAGTCATATATGTCACAAAGTCCCCTGCAGTTTTCAAAATATCCAAAACATCCCAATTTCGAGGCCTGAGCCATATTTTCGAGCCAAATTCTGGCTCTCTGCACGTATTCGCTGTTTTAAATTACGACTTTTTTATACCCAACATATGCCAAGTACTAAAAGGGGCGTTTGGTCACATTTGTCCCAATCCCCCCTGCAATTTTCAAAATATCCAAAACATCCCAATTTCAAGGCCTGAGCCATATTTTGGAGCCGAATTCTGGCTCTATGCACGTATTCGCAGTTTGATATTACGAATTTTTATACCCAACATATGCCAAGTCCTGAAAGCGGCAGTGAGTCACATTTTGCACAAACTCCCTTGCAGTTTTCAAAATATTCCAAACATCCCAATTTCGAGGCCTAAGCCATATTTTGGAGCCAAATTCTGGCTCAATGCACGTATTCGCAGTTTGAAATTACGACTTTTTATACCCAAAAAAATGTCACTCACTGCCGCTTTTAGGACTTGGAATATGTTGGGTATAAAAAGTCCAACCCGTTCTCACACAAGACAGCACATATATGACTTAATGCTTAAAGTCAATATGTTGAATATGAATTAGTAAATGTGATATATTCCCAGTTACTTTTTTTTCCAAGGCCCAAACTCTTCCTCACGTACCAACTTGCGTCTCACAGTACCCGTCCGTCAACCTAGATAGCAGAATAGTCGTGATTGGTTCAATTATAAGGAAAATTGTACTTTTCAGGTCCCACATGGGTTGTGAAATTTACCTACTATTGTCCATGCTCTTAGAATATTATAGATCAGCTACTTCCTATTGAAGGTTCGTAGTTTTGTTTTGAGAAATATTAGTTGTTCTTAGTAAATTATAATAAGCACTAAAAATTATTACATAGAATAACAGTCCTTCACCAATCAATATTATATACCATAGTTGGTGCTTTACAAATCTTTAAAGGATGTTTTGTAGGAACGCTAACAGAAAACGATGGTTCATTGGAATGTCTATGGGGTAAACTACTCTAAACAGGATGGTATTGTGTCTACTATACCAACTACAGGATCGGTATATTGTCCACTACCACCTGTTAGGTGAGTAAGGGGTGCAATACCACCCACAGGATGGGTATGGCGTCCACTACAACCCACAGGATGGGTATGGGGCTCCAACCACCCATAGAATGGGTATGGGGCTCCAACCACCCATAAAATGGGTATGGGGTCCAATAACACCCACTGGATGTGTATATGGCGTCCATTGCCGCGCGTCGAGCTCGAAAACCGCAGCATTCATCTCAGAACCATGCCTATTTCACGCAGATTCCTTAATAAACGTAAAAGTTTTATATGTCACAAGAAAGATAGAAATATAAGCTTCATTCTAAATACCTTACCATGGGCATATTTAAATTTAAACCGAAGATACGTGTACTTTTATAATAGCCGAGCTCCGACCCCGGACAGATCGATCGACCGAGCAACTCTCTCTCAGAACAATGTTTATTTCACGTGAATTCGTTAGTAAACATATATGTTTTATATGTCTCAAGAAAGACAGACATATAAGCTTCACTTAAACACTTTACTATAGACATATTTAAATTTCTAATGAAGATTATTGTATTTTAAAAATTACGGAGCTCCCACCCCGTACAGACTGAACGACAGAGCAACTCTCTCTCAGATCAATGTTTATTTCACGTAAATTCGTTAATAAACACAAATGTTTTATAAGTCTTAAGCAAGATAGAAATAAGAGCTTCATTTTAAATTCATTACAATAGACATATTTATAGCTCAAGTGAAGATACATATGTTTTTATAGTAGCGCTCAGTAGCTTGTCGGGCATGGAGTGCAGACGCCTACGCACTTGCCGATATATTGTATAATTAACAAAGATACGCTAATAAAGCCTAAAATCTTATATGCCTCCAGAAAGACCGATATATGAACATTATTATAATTGCACCAAATGAAATATATCATGTTCGAGAACAAAGATATATCAATTTTAAATTAAGTTTCGACTCTCTCTCGGGTGAGAGAGATGGGGCGACTCTCGCCCCATCTATTGGAGATTCTGTGCACTAAATACCCAAAGCTACTCAAACCCTCCTAGCATTATTTAAGTAATGAAGTAATATGGTATATTTACTCACTATAATGTGGGTGCTGAATGCAGAACATGAGAAAACATATATTTACTCCAAACTAATATAATTTCATTATGAAATAAGTAGCATCAAAGGAAGTCGACGGTCCAAGCGTCAATGTTGTTTAGCGACTTATCCAAGATATATCGTTGTTTGGAAAGTGTTTGTTGGCATATCCAGTTGTCGCACTTCTCTGCTCAAATTATCACAAATTTAAATTATAATGTTAACAAGTAGAATACGTATTTTTAATAAAATCTAACATAACTAGCCAGAAAACATTTAACATTAATTAAAAAATATATGTTTGGAAGTTAAATCGACTTCATAGGACAATGGTTTTGTTATATATACTCGTTATTCGTTGACATGCGTTCGCTACTTAAACTACCATGTACTGTACCTATGTAAAATCTCCCATGTCTCTTCGCTCATCTCACCGAACCCTACAGGCTCTGTGATATATTGTTTAATTAATTGAGATTCACAAATAAAGCTAATAATTGTATATATTATCAAAAAGGCAGAGCTTAGTTTAGTTCATTTATTATGCACTCCATACCCATCCTATGGACGATAGTGGAGTGTTACAGAGGCGCATAATGGGCTCAGGAAATGAGCCCCACAATTCATATAGCCAAGCAAGTTATAATCTTGATAAGCTAGTTACAAAAGTCAATACACATTGTCACATCAACAATGGGCTCGAGACCGACCACAACTACAGTTTATAATTTAAGCAACTGACATATATGGAGGGCTAGTGTCACAATTGATATGTTTATCCTACACATAACCCCCTCTCCCCCATCCAATGGGCAGCGGTGGATAGGTTACAATCAAGTTTTTTTTTGCGTTTTATTCAGAGATTAGGTCTTATTAGGTGAGGAAAGATATTCATATTTTAAAGAAGGCTTCTTGGCTGATGCTCTCCATTGATGGAAAATATACAACCTTTTGAAAATCAATATTAGTTTGATCTAGATATTGTAATTAACGAAAGTATTTATGTCATCAGAAAGGTAGAAATATAGGATACATTTAAAATCCTTTGTCATAAATATAACTGAAGTGAAAACGAAGATATATGCGTTTTGATAGTTACTTGATGGCTTGCTCTGAGAGTGTGAAGCCCTGCACACCAGCCAATAAATTGTATAATTAGTTTCCATAAATTTTAATTAATCTTAAAAATCTATATGTCAGAAGAAAGGAAGATGTAGTCGTTAATGTGACAACATTTAAAAATATATATCTCTTAAGTTAAATAAATAATACCACCTTATCGCCGGTGTCCGGACACATGAAAATTACCTAGGTATCAGTATCCAGCCAGGCGAGGATCACAGGCTGCACAATACTGATAAATTTATGTAATGCACTACTTGTGGTCGATCTCGAACCCATTTATGATGTGACGACTTATAGTGAATTTTGTAACTAGCTCATAAAGATTGTAACTTGCTTAGCTAAATGAATTGTGGGGTTCGGTCCATTCATTTTCTTTCTTTATTATGCACCCCATAATACACATCCCGTATGCGGTGGTGTAAAGGATTACAGAGGCACATAATCGGTTCAGGAACTGAACCCTCTAGTTCGTTTAGCTAAGCAAATAACAATCTTTTGACGCTAGTTACAAAATTATTAATGTACACATACTTATGCATACATGTACATATTCATACGCATACATATATACATTCACATACATATTTAATCACCACCACAAATACACACATCAGTAATCTTTTGTGTCACAAGTGATTCAACAAGAGGCTCACAACAGTCACTATACAAGGCACTTTACATTTATGGTGAGTCACACAGTTACTAGTCTTGCTGCACACCCACCCAACTGGGCGGCAGCTTTACAGTCATGTGCTCCACACCCACCCAACTGGGCGGCAGCTTTACAGTTACCTGGTGTTATTCTTAAGAACATAAGAACATAAGAACAAAGGTAACTGCAGAAGGCCTATTGGCCCATACGAGGCAGCTCCTATTCTATAACAACCCAATCCCACTCATATACTTGTCCAACCCGTGCTTGAAACAATCGAGGGACCCCACCTCCACAATGTTACGCGGCAATTGGTTCCACAAATCAACAACCCTGTTACTGAACCAGTATTTACCCAAGTCTTTCCTAAATCTAAACTTATCCAATTTATATCCATTGTTTCGTGTTCTGTCCTGTGTTGATACTTTTAATACCCTATTAATATCCCCCCGGTTATGTCCATTCATCCACTTGTAAACCTCTATCATGTCACCCCTAACTCTTCGCCTTTCCAGTGAATGCAACTTAAGCTTTGTTAATCTTTCTTCATATGAAAGATTTCTAATTTGGGGAATTAACTTATTCATCCTACGCTGGACACGTTCAAGTGAATTTATATCCATTCTATAATATGGCGACCAAAACTGAACTGCATAATCTAAATGGGGCCTAACTAGAGCAAGATATAGCTTGAGAACCACACCAGGTGTCTTGTTACTAACGCTGCGATTAATAAATCCAAGTGTCCGATTTGCCTTATTACGAACATTTATGCATTGATCCTTTTGTTTTAAATTCTTACTAATCATAACTCCCAGATCCCTTTCGCAATCCGACTTCGCAATCACAACACCATCTAGCTCGTATCTTGTAACTCTATCATCAATACCTAACCTCAGAACTTTACATTTATCAGCATTAAACTGCATCTGCCAATCCTTTGACCATTTCAAAACCCTATCTAGATCAACTTGAAGTGATAGTGAGTCCTCCTCCGAATTAATTTCCCTACCGATTTTCGTATCATCGGCAAATTTGCAAATGTTGCTACTCAAACCTGAATCTAAATCATTTATATATATTATAAACAACAGAGGTCCCAGGACAGAGCCTTGAGGCACTCCACTTACAACATTTTCCCACTCTGACTTGATTCCATTTATACTAACTCTCTGTTTCCTTTGGTATAGCCATGCCCTAATCCAGCTTAATATAGCACCCCCAATACCATGAGACTCTATTTTTTTAATCAGTCTTTCATGTGGCACTGTATCAAAAGCTTTGCTAAAGTCAAGGTATACAACATCGCAATCCTTACCACTATCAACTGCCTCAACAATGCTAGAATAAAAAGATAACAAATTTGTTAAACATGAACGGCCATTTATAAAACCATGTTGCGACTCAATTATTAATTTATGTTTTTCAAGATGAAGACGAATTTTATTTGCTATTATAGATTCGAGTAACTTTCCCACAATAGACGTTAGGCTAATTGGTCGATAGTTAGACGCAAGTGATCTATCTCCTTTCTTAAAAACTGGTATCACATTAGCAACTTTCCAAAACTCTGGCACTCTGCCTGACTCTATTGATTTATTAAATATGGTTGACAGTGGGTCACAAAGCTCCTCTTTGCATTCTTTAAGCACCCTAGCAAACACTTCATCCGGCCCTGGGGATTTGTTTGGTTTGAGTTTTACTATTTGTTTAAGAACATCCTCCCTGGTAACTGCTAAACTCGTCAACCTGTCCTCGTCCCCACCAACATAGACTTGTTCGGCTGAAGGCATATTGTTAAGTTCCTCTTTAGTAAATACAGATACAAAATATTTGTTAAAAATACTACTCATCTCTTCATCACTATCTGTTATTTGACCTGTCTCAGTTTTTAATGGACCTATCCTTTCCCTAGTCTTAGTACGATATAACTGAAAAAACCCTTTAGGATTTGTCTTTGCTTGCCCTGCTATGCGAACATCATAGTTTCTTTTTGCTTTCCTTATCTCTTTTTTAACATTTCTAACCAGTTGTACGAATTCCTGTTCTAAAGTGACCTCCCCATTTTTAATCCTTTTGTACCAAGCTCTCTTTTTACCTATAAGGTTCTTCAAATTCTTTGTTATCCACTTTGGGTCATTAGTATACGATCTATTCAATTTGTATGGTATACTACGTTCCTGTGCTTTGTTTAGAATATTCTTAAATAAGTTATATATTGAATCCACATCGAAATCCCCATTTAAGTCACCTATCGCTGGGTTCATGTCTCGCTCCAAGACCGGCCCACACCCCATACCCAAGCCTTTCCAATCAATTTGACCCCAAAAATTTCTTAGGCTATTAAAATCAGCTTTTCGAAAATCTGGCACTTTAACAGAATTTTCTCCTACTGGTCTATTCCATTCTATGCTAAATCTGATTTCTTTGTGATCACTGCTCCCTAGCTCACTCCCTATTTCGATGTCATTAATTTGCGTTTCCCTGTTAGTTAACACTAAATCTAAAATATTATTTTCCCGTGTTGGTTCCTTAATGTGTTGCGTAAGAAAGCAATCGTCAATTAATTCTAGAAAATCTTCTGCTTCACTATTCCCTGTTTTGTTTAACCAGTTTATTCCGCTAAAATTAAAGTCACCCATGACATAAATACTGTTAGATCTAGATGCTCTAGATATTTCATCCCATAGATGCTTTGCTTCCATTCTGTCTAAATTTGGTGGCCTATATATTACTCCTATTATAATATTATTAGCTTTTTCGTTTTTCTTCACCTATATCTTTTTCTGGTTAATCCCTATTTACATTATGCAGTTCAGGTTTCGTCGCCATACTACAGTTTTTAGTTTAGTTAATTTATCACATAATGGGTTCAGGGACTGAACACACAATTTATTTATCTAAGCAAGTTACAATCTTGAGGAGCTAGCCACAAAATTCATAACACATCGTCACATCAACAACATGTGTTCGAGATCGACCACAAGTACAGTTTCTAAATTAAGCAAATGCTATATGTGGAGAGCTAGTGTCACAATTGATATGTTTGTCCTGCACATTTCCACAGTAGTTTGCTTGGGTTTGCTTGGGTACATAGACAAGAGACTGAACTTCAGCACCCACATACAACACATAAAGGGATGCTCTGAGAGAGAGAGAGAGAGAGAGAGAGGGAGAGTAAAAATATCCACTGAGGTCTGATTAAGTCCTTTTGGGGACCTTAATCATTAGGACGTCCAATGATGAACGCAAAGTGAGGCGTATTCAGATGGTATATTGACAACATTCAGCATATCTCATAATGACCTAGTAGTACTTGGTGCACAAATACCTTTTCCAAAGGAATCGCAAAACATAATTAAACACAACTGTACCGTACAGTGTTATATATTTATTTCAGTTTGAACAATTTTTAACATTAAAGAATAAATCCTTTAATTGGTTGAAATTGGTTTTAACATTCGAAATCTAATTTGTTGATGTTAAATAATATAAGGTTCAAATTTATTAAGATACATACTTTAAAAACTATTCTATTTGAAATTTAAATAACATAAAAAGAGTACAGAATATAACAAATACCGACTATATAAAAGACCTGACACTTGCAGCACTTAATTATGCTATTGTAACACATTGAAAGTAATAACATTATTTGATTCAGCAAAGCATTTGGTAAGGTTATAATAATAATAATAATAATAATAATAATAATAATAATAATAATAATAATAATAATAATAATAATAATAATAATGTATTAATTAAGTATTTTAAATTATAATTTACAACTTGCTAGCGCACAAAAAACAAATCCACGAATCATCATTACATTCTGTAACACCTACACATGATCCATGGTGCCAAATATTGCAACGTTCACAGCATACCATCAGCTTCAAATCATTTAGCTTTCTGCAAATGCAGTACACTTCCATCGAGCATGACCGGATGATTCGTTTTCTTCTCAGTGTCTGAGCTGCAGGGAATGAGATGAGACACTTTCCTTTAAAGTTCTCTTGAAGATGTTGTCTCATTCTGCATATCATACGAGGTTCACCGGATCTACACCACTTGCAAGTGATGCAGCAAACGCCACAGCATATACCCCACTCATACTTGAGTCCTTGTGTCTGCTGACATTCATTATATTGCATATCAGCTTATCATCCTGACAATTAGCAAGAGCATACAAGATAACTTCAGTAGATTTGGATGGTAATTTATGCCTGGTGTCGTATATGTTAATTTGTCCAGTTACTCCAATGTTGGAAACGGTGGCCCAGTGACAAGTGACAACCATCAACTTGGATAATTTGAATAAATTCACCAATTGTAACTGGCCAGGAGAGGTCCCGCTACCACGCTGGGTCATGAAGGCCTTCTAGGCTTGGCACAGTTTGTTTGATGAGGTCACATGCAGATTTTATATGAAGGTCAGAGAGCTGTACATTTGTTCCAAAGTTCATTATCTCGTCATTTGTTAAATAATTTAACATTATCGAATGTGAAGCACTGTTATCACTCTCTTTATTGTTGCATTGGTGTGAGGAGTGGCAGTGATTGGTTCAGTTTATTTTTTTTTTTAAATAGGGACATAAATTTGTACTGCAGATACCAGTACAGTTGCACCGTTTCTTTATATATTTTATACTTGGGTTAGCAAGGCGAGACGCTTCTCTTAACGTGATACTGTTGGTATCAAATAGAAATAGTTTTTAAAGTATGTATCTTAATAAATTTGAACCTTATATTATCAACATCAACATATTATATTATTTAACATCAACAAATTAGATTTCGAATGTTAAAACCAATTTCAACCAATTAAAGGATTTATCCTTTTTAAAGGATTTAATTAAAGGATTTGACACAAAAATCAGTATGAAAATTACCTCGGCTGAGGATATTGAAAAACTTCAAGCTGATATTAATAAAGTTTTCGACTGGGCATCAGAAAATAACATGATGTTTAACAGTGATAAATTCCAGGTACTCAGGTACGGTAAAAATGAGGACCTTAAACATAATACAGAGTACAAAACACAATCAAATGTACCCATAGTATTAAAACAGCATGTAATGGATTTGGGAATAATAATGGCTGACGACCTAACGTTTAAGGAGCATAACCAAGCAAATATTGCGACAGCCAGAAAAATGATAGGATAGATTACGAGAACTTTCAAATCCAGGGGTCCCATCACAATGGTTGTACTCTTCAAGTCACTTGTGTTGTCCCGTCTTGAGTACTGCTCAGTACTCACTTCCCCCTTCAGAGCAGGAGAGATTGCTGAAATAGAGGGAATACAGAGAACATATACGGCACGCATAGACGCAATAAAGCACCTAAATTATTGGGATCGTCTCAAAGCCCTCCAAATGTACTCACTAGAAAGAAGACGAGAGAGATATCAAATAATATACACCTGGAAGATACTGGAGGGCCAAGTACCAAATCTACACAGTAAAATAACAACGTACTGGAGTGAACGATATGGAAGAAAATGTAGAATAGAACCAGTGAAGAGCAGAGGTGCCATAGGCACAATCAGAGAACACTGTATAAACATCAGAGGTCCGCGGTTGTTCAACGTCCTCCCAGCAAGCATAAGAAATATTGCCGGAACAACCGGGGACATTTTCAAGAGGAAACTAGATTTATTCCTCCAAGGAGTGCCGGACCAACCGGGCTGTGGTGGGTATGTGGGCCTGCGGGCCGCTCCAAGCAACAGCCTAGTGGACCAAACTCTCACAAGTCAAGCCTGGCCTCGGGCCGGGCTTGGGGAGTAGAAGAACTCCCAGAACCCCATCAACCAGGTATCCTTTAATGTTAAAAATTGTTCAAATTGAAATAAATATATAACACTGTACAGTACAGTTGTGTTTGCCTGCCACAGCCTTCCACAGCCTTGAGAGCACGGAGCCTCTCTCTACATTGGCGACCCAGTCTGGCTAAACATTGCGGTACAGTAGAACCTCAAGACATTATCAATACAGAAAAGTATTTGTATCTGGTAACTAGTCGAGCAGAGAGCCATCATCCAACTGCATTTTGCGATCGGCCCCACCCCGTCTGGGTGGGTGTCGGTTCAGGATCTTTGTTTTCTCTACTGAGATGACTAAGCATAGTTCCTGACATGTGGACAATACAGAGTTCAGAACATTTTGGGTGTTGGTATACCCATTGGTGTGGATCAGTATTTCATCCACATAGCTAATGATGTGTTCGCTGGACCTTCTAGTTACAAAATTTAAAAGTGCACTGATTAACACATTGAACAGAGTAGGACTGAGGACACCTCCCTGTGGAGTGCCAAGTTCAAAAAATCTCGTTACACTCCTATGCCCATGGAACAGTACAGATGACTTCCTGTTGGATAGATAGCCTCTTATCCACCGTAGAAGCCATCCTCCAACATTTATTTTAGCAAGTTCTCTCAGAATGACGTGTGGGTTAGCAATGTCAAAGGCTGACTTAAGATCTAGGAAAGTGGTGTATGACCTATCAGTATGCAGGGTGAGGAATGTGGTAATACAGTGATGTACACTCTTTCCATGCATAAAGCCATATATCTGGGGAGACAACATATTAATAATTTTGTAAAGGAGACGGTTGAGAACCATCCTCTCAAGACACTTATAGAGACAACTAGTGAGGGAGATTGGGCGAAAAGCACTCGGCTGGTGAGGTTTAGGAATGGGAATAATAACACTGTTGGTCCATGACTTAGGAAGCTCCCCAGTTACATAGCTCATATTATACAATTGAAGAAAGGTATTCCCTGGAACTAGCAGAAGCATATGCAGTATGCCGTCAGTAACTCCATCCTCCCCGGGTGATGTAGCTTTGCCTTTATGTAGAGCAGAATCTAGTTTGTATTCAGTAAAAAGCATGTCACAGTCATCCTCTTGATGACGCATGAAGTCAAGGAGCCTTGCCCTATCAGTATATCTATTATTTAATTCATTCTTTGAGGGTAGAGGAAGACTGTCAAAGCTGGAAGTCGTGGCCCAAGCATCAACAAGCTCATTTGCTCTGTGCAGAGGATTAGGGTACGAGATCTCTGCAGCATTTTTCCCTTTGATCTTGTTGATATCCTTCCTTGCCCGACTTAGTGGCGTGTGAGAATTGAGACCACGGACAAAAGTTTCCCAGTCTGTCTGCCTCAGCTCCACCATACGTTCCCTGGCCTTAGCCAGAGCCGCTTGAAAGAGCCGAAGCATTTCAGCAGTGCGGGTCCTTCTACAAGCTAGTCCAATTATTCTGGCAGTGCGTTTTAGTGTCTGCAATTTAGAATCATTATAATAAACATAAGTGCTATGACCAGTGTAATTTGGGTTACGTGGCCTGGACGATGGATCAAGTGGTTCTATAAACTGGTTGATAGTACCTGTGAGCTCATTGTTAAAATCTTCAACTGATGAAGGCTCAGATGACTGCACCATTCTGACACATGAGCAACAAGATTGTCTCGTTGATCGATGGGCACAGCCAGCCTCTTCCGCTTGAACACTCCACCAGGGAGGATAGAGCTGCCAATGCTTACAGTGGCTAATATGGGCAGATGATCAGACGCCATAACTGGCACTATTGACGAGGCGCACACGGTGTGGGAGACGTTGAAACCGAGACATAGATCAGGAATACCTCCGTAGATATGCGTCGGTTCAAGGTCACCCACAATCTGTGCATCATCGTGACTACCTAATAGTGACACCAGTTGGTTGCTGTTACGATTACTGAACTGCGAATTACCAATATTCCTATGTCTAGCGTTATAATCACCTCTAATGATGGTAGGCTCAGTCTGAATACAGATAGGAAGGTCAGCATAATTAAAGTTACAAGGAGTCGATTATTTAGTACATAGTTGTTTTTCTCTTAAACTGGATGATAGAGGGGGAGTCTTTAACGTGATTGGGAATACATACATACATACATACATACATACATCCATACATACATGCATGCGACCTGATCAACCAGGATCAACCAACCAATGCATACATGCATGAATACCTGATCAACCAGGCTGTGACTCATACGTCAGGCTGCGAGCAGCCGCGTCTAACAGCCTGGTTGATCAGTCCAGCAACCAGGAGGCCTGGTCGACGACCGGGCCGCGGGGACACTAAGCCCCGGAAGCACCTCAAGGTAGCCTCAAGGTAAGGTATGCGTACATCCATTCATACATACATACATACATACATACATACATACATACATGCATGCATACATACATACATACATACATACATACATACATACATGCGTATATAAATACATGCGTATATACATGCGTATATAAATACATACATACATTACATACATACATACATACATGCATGCGTACATACATACATCCATCCATCTATCCATACATACATACATACATATATGCATACATACATACATACATACATACATACATACATACATACATACATACATACATGCATGCATACATCCATCCATCTATCCATTCATACATGCATACATACATACATACATACATACATACATGCATGCATACATACATACATACATACATACATACATACATACATACATGCGTACATACATACATACATACATACATACATACATGCATACATACATACATACATACATACATACATACATACACACATACACACATACACACATACATACATACATACATACATACATACATACATACATACATGCGTGCGTACATACATACATACATACATACATACATACATACATACATACATACATGCGTACATACATGCGTACATACATACATCCATACATACATGCATGCGTACATACATACATCCATCCATCCATCCATCCATACATACATACATACATACATACATACATACACACATACATACACGTCCAGTCAGCATATAGCTATTTCGGGACAAAATCCAATACAGTTTATATTGGTGAGACGCCACTGTGATGAGGAGTTTAAATATCACAGGAACTGTAGGTTAATGTGTGACATAGGTGAGGTTAGATGAGGCATCTACAAGCATCAGCTGGAGGCTGATGGAATGTTGTGGAGGCTGGTGGTACTATGTCTAGATGTTGGAGGGTGGATTTGACTCTCCCACCCTCCCTCCAACTCCCCCCCCCCACACATTGACCGCAGTACGTCTAAGGTTACTTTCCACTCTCGCTTACCAAGGGTATAACCCCCGCCCCTCCCAACACACACACATGCATCAGATTCTTAACTTACAATATTTATTATTTACCAATTTATGTTACTACACTGACTGTCAATTTCACAATATTGTATAAACTTTGATGAATCGCTCGTCTTTGGGTCATCCAATAATGTTAGCAGACTTCTAGATGTTACCACTGCTAGGTTTAGGCTCAGCTACAAGTACCTTTGGAAGTTTGTAACATCTGATGATGTAGATTTGACTAAATGTAAACTCTGTCAGCAGAACTATTCGCATACTTTGCGTCATTATATAATGGAATGTGAAAAATCGCGGAATTTAAAGATAACAACATCAATAGTGTCCATGAAATGTGTAAGTACTTCATTCATAATGATGTGCTGCTCGAAATCTTAGCGAAGTATCCAAAATTTGCTTACTGTAGGTAATGCATACACATGACTGTAAAGCTGCCGCCCAGTTGGGTGGGTGTGGAGCACATGACTGTAAAGCTGCCGCCCAGTTGGGTGGGTGTGGAGCACATGACTGTAAAGCTGCCGCCCAGTTGGGTGGGTGTGGAGCACATGACTGTAAAGCAGCCGCCCAGTTGGGTGGGTGTGGAGCACATGACTGTAAAGCTGCCGCCCAGTTGGGTGGGTGTGGAGCACATGACTGTAAAGCTGCCGCCCAGTTGGGTGGGTGTGGAGCACATGACTGTAAAGCTGCCGCCCAGTTGGGTGGGTGTGGAGCACATGACTGTAAAGCTGCCGCCCAGTTGGGTGGGTGTGGAGCACATGACTGTAAAGCTGCCGCCCAGTTGGGTGGGTGTGCAGCAAGACTAGTAACTGTGTGACTCACCATAAATGTAAAGTGCCTTGTATAGTGACTGTAGTGAGCCTCTTGTTGAATCACTTGTGACACAAAAGATTACTGATGTGTGTATTTGTGGTGGTGATTAAATATGTATGTGTATGTATATATGTATACGTATGAATATGTACATGTATGCATAAGTATGTGTACATTAATAATTTTGTAACTAGCGTCAAAAGATTGTTATTTACTTAGCTAAACGAACTAGAGGGTTCAGTTCCTGAACCGATTATGTGCCTCTGTAATCCTTTACACCACCGCCCACGGGATGTGTATTATGGGGTGCATAATAAAGAAAGAAAATGAATGGACCGAACCCCACAATTCATTTAGCTAAGCAAGTTACAATCTTAATGAGCTAGTTACAAAATTCACTATAAGTCGTCACATCATAAATGGGTTCGAGATCGACCACAAGTAGTGCATTACATAAATTTATCAGTATTGTGCAGCCTGTGATCCCCGCCTGGCTGGATACTGATACCTAGGTAATTTTCATGTGTCCGGACACCGGCAATAAGGTGGTATTATTTATTTAACTTAAGATATATATATTTTTAAATGTTGTCACATTAACGGCTACATCTTCCTTTCTTCTGACATATAGATTTTTAAGATTAATTAAAATATATGGAAACTAATTATACAATTTTATTGGCTGGTGTGCAGGGCTTCACACTCTCAGAGCAAGCCATCAAGTAACTATCAAAACGCATATATCTTCGTTTTCACTTCAGTTGTATTTATGACAAAGGATTTTAAATGTAGCCTATATTTCTACCTTTCAGATGACATAAATACTTTCGTTAATTACAATATCTAGATCAAACTAACATTGATTTTTCAAAAGGTTGTATATTTTCCATCAATGGAGAGCATCAGCCAAGAAGCCTTCTTTAAAATATGAATATCTTTCCTCACCCAATAAGATCTAATCTCTGAATAAAACGCAAAAAACGACTTGATTGTAACCTATCCACCGCTGCCCATTGGATGGGGGAGAGGGGGTTATGTGTAGGATAAACATATCAATTGTGACACTAGCCCTCCATATATGTCAGTTGCTTAAATTATAAACTGTACTTGTGGTCGGTCTCAAGCCCATTGTTGATGTGACAATGTGTATTGACTTTTGTAACTAGCTTATCAAGATTATAACTTGCTTGGCTATATGAATTGTGGGGCTCATTTCCTGAGCCCATTATGTGCCTCTGTAACACTCCACTATCGTCCATAGGATGGGTATGGAGTGCATAATAAATGAACTAAACTAAGCTCTGCCTTTTTGATAACATATACAATTATAAGCTTTATTTGTGAATCTCAATTAATTAAACAATATATCACAGAGCCTGTAGGGTTCGGTGAGATGAGCGAAGAGACATGGGAGATTTTACATAAGTACAGTACATGGTAGTTTAAGTAGCGAACGCATGTCAACGAATAACGAGTATATATAACAAAACCATTGTCCTATGAAGTCGATTTAACTTCCAAACATATATTTTTTAATTAATGTTAAATGTTTTCTGGCTAGTTATGTTAGATTTTATTAAAAATACGTATTCTACTTGTTAACATTATAATTTAAATTTGTGATAATTTGAGCAGAGAAGTGCGACAACTGGATATGCCAACAAACACTTTCCAAACAACGATATATCTTGGATAAGTCGCTCCACAACATTGCTGCTTGGACCATCGACTTCCTTTGATGCTACTTATTTCATAATGAAATTATATTAGTTTGGAGTAAATATATGTTTTCTCATGTTCTGCATTCAGCACCCACATTATAGTGAGTAAATATACCATATTACTTCATTACTTAAATAATGCTAGGAGGGTTTGAGTAGCTTTGGGTATTTAGTGCACAGAATCTCCAATAGATGGGGCGAGAGTCGCCCCATCTCTCGCACCCGAGAGAGAGTCGAAACTTAATTTAAAATTGATATATCTTTGTTCTCGAACATGATATATTTCATTTGGTGCAATTATAATAATGTTCATATATCGGTCTTTCTGGAGGCATATAAGATTTTAGGCTTTATTAGCGTATCTTTGTTAATTATACAATATATCGGCAAGTGCGTAGGCGTCTGCACTCCATGCCCGACAAGCTACTGAGCGCTACTATAAAAACATATGTATCTTCACTTGAGCTATAAATATGTCTATTGTAATGTATTTAAAATGAAGCTCTTATTTCTATCTTGCTTAAGACTTATAAAACATTTGTGTTTATTAACGAATTTACGTGAAATAAACATTGATCTGAGAGAGAGTTGCTCTGTCGTTCAGTCTGTACGGGGTGGGAGCTCCGTAATTTTTAAAATACAATAATCTTCATTAGAAATTTAAATATGTCTATAGTAAAGTGTTTAAAGTGAAGCTTATATGTCTGTCTTTCTTGAGACATATAAAACATATATGTTTACTAACGAATTCACGTGAAATAAACATTGTTCTGAGAGAGAGTTGCTCGGTCGATCGATCTGTCCGGGGTCGGAGCTCGGCTATTATAAAAGTACACGTATCTTCGGTTTAAATTTAAATATGCCCATGGTAAGGTATTTAGAATGAAGCTTATATTTCTATCTTTCTTGTGACATATAAAACTTTTACGTTTATTAAGGAATCTGCGTGAAATAGGCATGGTTCTGAGATGAATGCTGCGGTTTTCGAGCTCGACGCGCGGCAATGGACGCCATATACACATCCAGTGGGTGTTATTGGACCCCATACCCATTTTATGGGTGGTTGGAGCCCCATACCCATTCTATGGGTGGTTGGAGCCCCATACCCATCCTGTGGGTTGTAGTGGACGCCATACTCATCCTGTGGGTGGTATTGGACCCCATACCCTTCCTGTGGGTGGATGTGATCCCCATACTCATCCTCTGGGTGGATGTGACCCTCATACCCATCCTGTGGGTGGTATTGCACCCCTTACTCACCTAACAGGTAGTAGTGGACAATATACCGATCCTGTAGTTGGTATAGTAGACACAATACCATCCTGTTTAGAGTAGTTTACCCCATAGACATTCCAATGAACCATCGTTTTCTGTTAGCGTTCCTACACAACATCCTTTAAAGATTTGTAAGGCACCAACTATGGTATATAATATTGATTGGTGAAGGACTGTTATTCTATGTAATAATTTTTAGTGCTTATTATAATTTACTAAGAACAACTAATATTTCTCAAAACAAAACTACGAACCTTCAATAGGAAGTAGCTGATCTATAATATTCTAAGAGCATGGACAATAGTAGGTAAATTTCACAACCCATGTGGGACCTGAAAAGTACAATTTTCCTTATAATTGAACCAATCACGACTATTCTGCTATCTAGGTTGACGGACGGGTACTGTGAGACGCAAGTTGGTACGTGAGGAAGAGTTTGGGCCTTGGAAAAAAAAGTAACTGGGAATATATCACATATTTACTAATTCATATTCAACATATTGACTTTAAGCATTAAGTCATATATGTGCTGTCTTGTGTGAGAACGGGTTGAAAAAGTCGTAATTTCACACTGCGAATACGTGCATAGAGCAAGAACATGGCTCCAAAATATGGCTCAGGCCTAGATATTGTGATGTTTGGGATATTTTGAAAACTGCAGGGTAGTTTGGGACAAATATGACCAAACGCCGCTTTCAGTACTTGGCATATGTTGGGTATAAAAAGTCGTAATTTCAAACTGCGAATACGTACAGAGAGCCTGAATTTGGCTCCAAAATATATCTCAGGCCTCGAGATTGGGATGTTTAGGATATTTTGAAAACTGCTGGAAGGTTTGGGACAAATATGACCAAACGCCGCTTTCAGTACTTGGCATATGTTGGGTATAAAAAGTCGTAATTTCAAACTGCGAATGCGTACAGAGAGCCTGAATTTGGCTCCAAAATATGTCTCAGGCCTCGAAATTGGGATGTTTGGGATATATAAAAAACTGCAGGGAGGTTTGGGACAAATGTGACCAAACGCCGCTTTCAGTACTTCGCATATGTTGGGTATAAAAAGTCGTAATTTCAAACTGCGAATACGTGCAGAGAGCCAGAATTTGGCTCCAAAATATGGCTCACGCCTCGAAATTGGGATGTTTGGGATATTTTGAAAATTGCATTGGGGATTGGGACAAATGTGACCAAATGCCGCTTTCAGTACTTGGCATATGTTGGGTAAAAAAATTCGTAATTTGAAACTGCGAATACGTGCAGAGAGCCAGAATTTGGCTTCAAAATATGGCTCAGGCCTCGAAATTGGGATATTTGGGATATTTAAAAAACTGCAGGAGAGTTTGTGCAAAATGTCACTCACTGCCGCTTTCAGGACTTGGCATATGTTGGGCATAAAAAGTCGTAATTTCAAACTGCGAATACTTGCATAGAGCCAGAATTTGGCTCCAAAATATGGCTCAGGCCTCGAAATTGGGATGTTTGGGATATTTTGAAAACTGCAGGGGGGTTTGGAACAAATGTGACCAAACGCTGCTTTCAGTACTTGGCATATGTTGGGTTGAAAAGTCGTATTTTCAAACTGCGAATACGTGCAGAGAGCCTGAATTTGGCTCCAAAATATGGCTCTAGCCTCGAAATTGGGATATTTGGGTTATTTTGAAAACTGCAGGGGAGTTTGTGCAAAATGTCACACGCCGCTTTCAGGTCTTAGCATATGTTGGGTAAAAAAGTAATTTCAAACTGCGAATACGTGCAGAGAGCCAGAATTTGGCTCCAAAATATGACTCAGGCCTCGAAATTGAGAAGTTTGGGATATTTTGAAAGCTGCAGGGGAGTTTGGGACAAATATGACCAAACGCCGCTTTCAGTACTTGGCATATGTTGGGAATAAAAAAGTCAATTTCAAACTGCGAATACGTGCAGGGAGCCAGAATTCGGCTCCAAAATATGGCTCATGGCTGGAAATTGGGATTTGGATATTTGAAAATTGCAGGGGGGATTGGACAAATGTGACCAAACGCCCCTTTTAGTACTTGGCATATGTTGGGTATAAAAAGTCGTAATTTAAAACAGCGAATACGTGCAGAGAGCCAGAATTTGGCTCCAAAATATGGCTCAGGCCTCGAAATTGATATTTGGGATATTTGAAAACTGCAGGGGATTTTGGACAAATTGACCACTGCCGCTTTCAGTACTTGGCATATGTTGGGTATAAAAAGTCGTAATTTCAAACTGCGAATACGTGCAGAGGCCAGAATTTGGCTCCAAAATATGGCTCAGGCCTCGAAATTGGATGTTTGGGATATTTTGAAAACTGCAGGGGATTGGACAAAGTGACCAAACGCGCTTTCAGTACTTGGCATAGTTGGGTATAAAAAGTCGTAATTTCAAACTGCGAATACGTGCAGAGCCAGAATTTGGCTCCAAAATATGGCTCAGGCCTCGAAATTGGATGTTTGGGATATTTTGAAAACTGCAGGGGAGTTTGGACAAATGTGACCAAACGCCGCTTTCAGTACTTGGCATATGTTGGGTATAAAAAGTCGTAATTTCAAACTGCGAATACGTGCAGAGAGCCAGAATTTGGCTCCAAATATGGCTCAGGCCTCGAAATTGGGATTGGGATATTTTGAAAACTGCAGGGAGTTTGGACAAATGTGACCACGCCGCTTTCAGTACTTGGCATATGTTGGGTATAAAAAGTCGTAATTTCAAACTGCGAATACGTGCAGAGAGCCAGAATTTGGCTCCAAAATATGGCTCAGGCCTCGAAATTGATGATTTGGGATATTTTGAAAACTGCAGGGAGTTTGTGAAAATGTGACCACGCCGCTTTCAGTACTTGGCATATGTTGGGTATATAAGTCGTAATTTCAAACTGCGAATACGTGCAGAGAGCCAGAATTTGGCTCCAAAATATGGCTCAGGCCTCGAAATTGGATGTTGGGATATTTTGAAAACTGCAGGAAGGTTTGAGCCAAATGTGACCAAACGCCGCTTACAGTACTTGGTATATGTTGGGTATAAAAAAGTCGTAATTTAAAACAACGAATTTAGGCCTCGAAATTGGGATGTTTGGAATATTTTGAAAACTGCAAGGGAGTTTGTGCAAAATGTGACTCACTGCCGCTTTCAGGACTTGGCATATGTTGGGTATAAAAATTCGTAATATCAAACTGCGAATACGTGCATAGAGCCAGAATTTGGCTCCAAAATATGGCTCAGGCCTTGAAATTGGGATGTTTGGGATATTTTGAAAACTGCAGGGGACTTTGTGACATATATGACTAAACGCCGCTTTCAGTACTTGGTATATGTTGGGTATAAAAAAGTCGCAATTTCAAACTGCGAATACGTACATAGAACCAGAATTTGTCTCAAAATAAGGCTCAGGCCTCGAAATTGAGATATTTGGGATATTTCGCAAGCTGCAGGGGAGTTTGTGCAAAATATCACTCACTGCCGCTTTCAGGACTTGGCATATGTTGATTATAAAAAGTCGTAATTTCAAACTGCGAATACGTGCAGAGAGCCAGAATTCGGCTCCAAAATATGGCTCAGGCCTGGAAATTGGGATGTTTTGGATATTTTGAAAATTGCAGGGGGGATTGGGACAAATGTGACCAAACGCCCCTTTTAGTACTTGGCATATGTTGGGTATAAAAAAGTCGTAATTTAAAACAGCGAATACGTGCAGAGAGCCAGAATTTGGCTCCAAAATATGGCTCAGGCCTCGAAATTGGGATGTTTGGGATATTTTGAAAATTGCAGGGGGGATTGGGACAAATGTGACCAAACGCCCTTTAGTACTTGGCATATGTTGGGTATAAAAAATCGTAATTTCAAACTGCGAATACGTGCAGAGAGCCAGAATTTGGCTCCAAAATATGCTCAGGCCTCGAAATTAGGATATTTGGGATATTTTGAAACTGCGGGAGGTTTGGGACAAATGTGACCACGTGCTTTCAGACTTGGCATATGTTGGGTATAAAAATTCGTAATTTCAAACTGCGAATACGTGAAGAGAGCCAGAATTTGGCTCCAAAATATGGCTCAGGCCTCGAAATTGGGATGTTTGGGATATTTTGAAAATGCAGGGGGGTTTGGGACAAATGTGACCAAACGCCGCTTTCAGTACTTGGCATATGTTGGGTTAAAAAAGTCGTATTTCAAACTGCGAATACGTGCAGAGAGCCAGAATTTGCTCCAAAATATGGCTCAGGCCTCGAAATTGGGATATTTAGATATTTTGAAAATTGCAGGGAGTTTGTGCAATATGACTCACGCCGCTTTCAGTACTTGGCATATGTTGGGTATAAAAATCGTAATTTCAAACTGCGAATACGTGCAGAGAGCCAGAATTGGCTCCAAAATATGGCTCAGGCCTCGTAATTGGGATGTTTGGATATTTTGAAAACTGCAGGGTTTGGGACAAATGTGACCAAACGCCCTTTCAGTACTTGGCATATGTTGGGTTAAAAAAGTCGTATTTCAAACTGCGAATACGTGCAGAGAGCCTAAATGGCTCCAAAATATGGCTCAGGCCTCGAAATTGGGATATTTGGGATATTTTGAAAACTGCAGGGTAGTTGGGCAAATATGACCAAACGCCGCTTCAGTACTTGGCATATGTTGGGTATAAAAAGTCGTAATTTCAAACTGCGAATACGTGCAGAGAGCCAGAATTTGGCTCCAAAATATGGCTCAGGCCTCGAATTGGGATGTTTGGATATTTTAAACTGCAGGGTGATTGGGACAAATGTGACCAAACGCCCTTTCAGTACTTGGCATATGTTGGGTATAAAAAGTCGTAATTTCAAACTGCGAATACGTGCATAGAGCAGAATGGCTCCAAAATATGGCTCAGGCCTCGAAATTGGGATGTTTGGGATATTTTGAAAAAAAACTGCAGGGAGTTTGTGCAAAATATGACTCAACGCCGCTTGCAGTACTTGGCATATGTTGGTATAAAAAGTCGTAATTTCAAACTGCGAATACCTACAGAGAGCCTGAATTTGGCTCCAAAAATATCTCAGGCCTCGAGATTGGGATGTTTAGGATATTTGAAAACTGCAGGAAGGTTTGGGACAAATATGACCAAACGCCGCTTTCAGTACTTGGCATATGTTGGGTATAAAAAGTCGTAATTTCAAACTGCGAATACGTACAGAGAGCCTGAATTTGGCTCCAAAATATGTCTCAGGCCTCGAAATTGGGATGTTTGGGATATTTAAAAAACTACAGGGAGGTTTGGGACAAATGTGACCAAACGCCGCTTTCAGTACTTCACATATGTTGGGTATAAAAAGTCGTAATTTCAAACTGCGAATACGTGCAGAGAGCCAGAATTTGGCTCCAAAATATGGCTCAGGCCTCGAAATTGGGATGTTTGGAATATTTTGAAAATTGCATTGGGGATTGGGACAAATGTGACCAAATGCCGCTTTCAGTACTTCGCATATGTTGGGTATAAAAAAGTCGTAATTTAAAACAGCGAATACATGCAGAGAGCCAAAATTTGGCTCCAAAATAGGGCTCAGGCCTCGAAATTGGGATATTTGGGATATTTCGAAAACTGCAGGGGATTTTGTGCAAAATGTCACTCACTGCCGCTTTCAGGACTTGGCATATGTTGGGAATAAAAAGTCGTAATTTCAAACTGCGAATACGTGCATAGAGCAAGAACATGGCTCCAAAATATGGCTCAGGCCTAGAAATTGTGATGTTTGGGATATTTTGAAAACTGCAGGGGAGTTTAGGACAAATATGACCAAATGCTGCTTTCAGTACTTGGCATATGTTAGGTATAAAAAGTCGAAATTTCAAACTGTGAATACGTGCAGAGAGCCAGAATTTGGCTCCAAAATATGGCTGAGGCCTCGAAATTGAGATGTTTGGGATATTTTGAAAATTGCAGGGGGGATTGGGACAAATGTGACCAAACGCCGCTTTCAGTCCTTGGCATAAGTTGGGTATAAAAAAGTTGTAATTTCAAACAGCGAATACGTGCAGAGAACCAGAATTTGGTTCCAAATAATAGCTCAGGCCCCGAAATTGGGATATTTGGGATATTTCGAAAACTGCAGGGGAGTTTGTGCACAAAGTTACTCACTGCCGCTTTTAGGACTTGGCATATGTTGGGTATAAAAAGTCGTAATATCAAACTGCGAAAACGTGAAGAGAGCCAGAATTTGGCTCCAGAATAGGGCTCAGGCTTCGAAATTGGGATGTTTGGGATATTTTGAAAACTGCAGGGAGGTTTGGGACAAATGTGACCAAACGCCGCTTTCAGTACTTGGCATATGTTGGGTATAAAAAGTCGTAATTTCAAACTGCGAATACGTGCAGAGAGCCTGAGTTTGGCTACAAAATATGGCTCAGGCCTTGAAATTGGGATTTTAGGGATATTTTGAAAACTGCAGGGATGTTTGTGCAAAATGTGACTCATTGCCGCTTTCAGTACTTGGCATATGTTGGGTATAATAAGTCGCAATTTCAAACTGCGAATACGTGCAGATAGCCAGAATTTGGCTCCATAATATGGCTCAGGCCTCGAAATTGGGATATTTGTGATATTTTGAAAACTGCAGGGGAGTTTGTGCAAAATGTGACTCACTGCCGCTTTCAGGACTTGGCAAATGTTAGGTATAAAAAGTCGTAAATTCAAACTGCGAATACGTGCAGAGAGCCAGAATTTGGCTCCAAAATATGACTCAGGCCTCGAAATTGAGAAGTTTAGGATATTTTGAAAACTGCAGGGGAGTTTGGGACAAATATGACCAAACGCCGCTGCAGTACTTGGCATATGTTGGGTATAAAAAGTTGCAATTTCAAACTGCGAATACGTGCAGAGAGCCAGAATTTGGCTCCAAAATATAGCTCAGGCCTCGAAATTGGGATATTTGGGATATTTTGAAAACCGGAGGGAGGTTTGGGACAAATGTGACCAAACGCCGCTTTCAGTACTTGGCATATGTTGAGTATAAAAGTTGTAATTTCAAACTGCGAATACGTGCAGAGAGACAGAATTTGGCTCCAAAATATGGTTCAGGCCTCGAAATTGGGATATTTGGGATATTTCGAAAACTGCAGGGGAGTTTGAGCAAAATGTGACTCACTGCCGCTTCAGGACTTGGCATATGTTTGGTATAAAAAGTCGTAATATCAAACTGCGAATACGTGCATAGAGCCAGAATTTGGCTCCAAAATATAGGCTCAGGCCTCGAAATTGGGAATGTTTGGAATATTTTGAAAACTGGAGGGCAGGTTTGGGACAAATGTGACCAAACGCCTGCTTTCAGTACTTGGCATATGTTGGTATAAAAAGTCGCAACTTCAAACTGCGAATACGTACAGAGAGCCAGAATTTGGCTCCATAAATATGGCTCAGGCCTCGAAATTGGGATATTTGGGATATTTCGAAACTGCAGGGGAGTTTGTGCAAAATGTGACTCACTGCCGCTTTCAGGACTTGGCAAATATTACTTAAAAAAGTCGTAATTTCAAACTGCGAATACATGCAGAGAGCCAGAATTTGGATCCAAATATGACTCAGGCCTCGAAATTGAGAAGTTTGGGATATTTTGAAAACTGCAGGGGAGTTTGGGGACAAATATGACCAAACGCCGCTTCAGTACTTGGCATATGTTGGGTATAAAAAGTCGTAATTTCAAACTGCGAATACGTGCAGAGAGCCAGAATTTGCTCCAAAATATTGCTTACAGGCCTCGAAATTGGGATGTTTGGGATATTTTGAAAACTGCAGGGAGGTTTGGGACAAATGTGACCAAACGCCGCTTTCAGTACTTGGCATATGTTGAGTATAAAAAGTTGTAATTTCAAACTGCGAATACGTACAGAGAGCTTGAATTTGCTCCAAAATATGGCTCAGGCCTCGAAATTGGGATGTTTGTGATATTTTGAAAACTGCAGGGGAGTTTGTCCAAATGTGACTCACTGCCGCATCAAGTAATTGGCATATGTTGGGTATAAAAATTCATAATCTCACACTGCGAATACGTGCAGAGAGCCAGAATTTGGCTCCAAACATAGGCTCAAAACCCCGAAATTGGGATATTAGGGATATTTGAAAACTGCAGGGAGGTTTGGGACAAATGTGACCAAACGCCGGTTTCAGTAGTTGGCATATGTTGGTATAAAAAGTCGCAATTTCAAAGTGCGAATACGTGCAGAGAGCCAAAATTTGGCTCCAAAATATGGCTCAGGCCTCGAAATTGGGATATTTGGGATATTTCGAAAACTGCAGGGGAGTTTGTGCAAAATGTGACTCACTGCCGCTTTCAGGACTTGGCATATGTTGGGTATAAAAAGTCGTAATATAAAACTGCGAATATGTGCATAGAGCCAGAATTTGGCTCCAAAATATGGCTCAGACCTCGAAATTGGGATGTTTGGGTATTTTTTAAACTGGAGGGAGGTTTGGGACAAATGTGACCAAACGCCGCTTTCAGTACTTGGCATATGTTGGGTATAAAAAGTCGTAACTTAAAACTGCGAATACGTGCAGAGAGCCAGAATTTGACTCCAAAATATGGCTCGGGCCTCGAAATTGGGATATTTGGGATTTTTTCCAAAACTGCAGGGGAGTTTGTGCAAAATATGACTCATTGCCGCTTTCAGGACTTGGCATATGTTTGGTATATAAAGTCGTAATATCAAACTGCGAATACGTGCATAGAGCCAGAATTTGGCTCCAAAATATGGCTCAGGCCTCGAAATTGGGATATTTGAAATAATTTGAAAACTGGAGGGAGGTTTGGGACAAATGTGACCAAAAGCCGCTTTCAGTACTTGGCATATGTTGGGTATAAAAAGTCGTAACTTCAAACTGCGAATACGTACAGAGAGCCTGAATTTGGCTCCAAAATATGGCTCAGGCCTCGAAATTGGGATATTTGGGATATTTCGAAAACTGCAGGGGAGTTTGTGCAAAATGTGACTCACTGCCGCTTTCAGGACTTGGCATATATTACTTTAAAAAGTCGTAATTTCAAACTGCGAATACATGCAGAGAGCCAGAATTTGGCTCCAAATTATGACTCAGGCCTCGAAATTGGGAAGTTTGGGATATTTTGAAAACTGCAGGGAGTTTGGGACAAATATGACCAAACGCCGCTTTCAGAACTTGGCATATGTTGGGTATAAAAAGTCGTAATTTCAAACTGCGAATACGTGCAGAGAGCCAGAATTTGGCTCTAAATATGGCTCAGGCCTCGATATTGGGATGTTTGGGACACTTTGAAACATGCAGGAATGTTTGGGACAAATGTGACCAAACGCCGCTTTCAGTACTTCGCATATGTTGGGTATAAAAAAGTCGTAATTTCAAACTGCGAATACGTGCAGAGAGCCAGAATTTGTTTCCAAAATAAGGCTCAGGCCTCGAAATTGGGATGTTTGGGATATTTTGAAAACTGCAGGGGAGTTTGTGCAAAATGTGACTCACTGCTGCGTCCAATACTTTGCATATGTTGGGTATAAAAAGTCGTAATATCAAACTGCGAATACGTGCAGAGAGCCAGAATTTGTTTCCAAAACATGGCTCCGGCCTCGAAATTGGGACTTTAGGGATATTTTGAAAACTGCAGGGAGGTTTGGGACAAATGTGACCAAACGCCGGTTTCAGTAGTTGGCATATGTTGGGTATAAAAAAGTCGCAATTTCAAACTGCGAATACGTGCAGAGAGCCAAAATTTGGCTCCAAAATATGGCTCAGGCCTCGAAATTGGGATATTTGGGATATTTCGAAAACTGCAGGGGAGTTTGTGCAAAATGTGACTCACTGCCGCTTTCAGGACTTGGCATATGTTGGGTATAAAAAGTCGTAATATAAAACTGCGAATATGTGCATAGAGCCAGAATTTGGCTCCAAAATATGGCTCAGACCTCGAAATTGGGATGTTTGGGTTATTTTGAAAACTGGAGGGAGGTTTGGGACAAATGTGACCAAACGCCGCTTTCAGTACTTGGCATATGTTGGGTATAAAAAGTCGTAACTTAAAACTGCGAATACGTGCAGAGAGCCAGAATTTGACTCCAAAATATGGCTCTGGCCTCGAAATTGGGATATTTGGGATTTTTTCCAAAACTGCAGGGGAGTTTGTGCAAAATATGACTCATTGCCGCTTTCAGGACTTGGCATATGTTTGGTATATAAAGTCGTAATATCAAACTGCGAATACGTGCATAGAGCCAGAATTTGGCTCCAAAATATGGCTCAGGCCTCGAAATTGGGATGTTTGAAATAATTTGAAAACTGGAGGGAGGTTTGGGACAAATGTGACCAAAAGCCGCTTTCAGTACTTGGCATATGTTGGGTATAAAAAGTCGTAACTTCAAACTGCGAATACGTACAGAGAGCCTGAATTTGGCTCCAAAATATGGCTCAGGCCTCGAAATTGGGATATTTGGGATATTTCGAAAACTGCAGGGGAGTTTGTGCAAAATGTGACTCACTGCCGCTTTCAGGACTTGGCATATATTACTTTAAAAAGTCGTAATTTCAAACTGCGAATACGTGCAGAGAGCCAGAATTTGGCTCCAAAATATGGCTCAGGCCTCGAAATTGGGATGTTTGGAATATTTTGAAAATTGCATTGGGGATTGGGACAAATGTGACCAAATGCCGCTTTCAGTACTTGGCATATGTTGGGTATAAAAAGTCGTAATTTCAAACTGCGAATACGTGCAGAGAGCCAAAATTTGGCTCCAAAATAGGGCTCAGGCCTCGAAATTGGGATATTTGGGATATTTCGAAAACTGCAGGGGATTTTGTGCAAAATGTCACTCACTGCCGCTTTCAGGACTTGGCATATGTTGGGAATAAAAAGTCGTAATTTCAAACTGCGAATACGTGCATAGAGCAAGAACATGGCTCCAAAATATGGCTCAGGCCTAGAAATTGTGATGTTTGGGATATTTTGAAAACTGCAGGGGAGTTTAGGACAAATATGACCAAATGCTGCTTTCAGTACTTGGCATATGTTAGGTATAAAAAGTCGAAATTTCAAACTGTGAATACGTGCAGAGAGCCAGAATTTGGCTCCAAAATATGGCTGAGGCCTCGAAATTGAGATGTTTGGGATATTTTGAAAATTGCAGGGGGGATTGGGACAAATGTGACCAAACGCCGCTTTCAGTCCTTGGCATAAGTTGGGTATAAAAAAGTTGTAATTTCAAACAGCGAATACGTGCAGAGACCAGAATTTGGTTCCAAATAATAGCTCAGGCCCGAAATTGGGATATTTGGGATATTTCGAAAACTGCAGGGGAGTTTGTGCACAAAGTTACTCACTGCCGCTTTAGGACTTGGCATATGTTGGGTATAAAAAGTCGTAATATCAAACTGCGAAAACGTGAAGAGAGCCAGAATTTGGCTCCAGAATAGGGCTCAGGCTTCGAAATTGGGATGTTTGGGATATTTTGAAAACTGCAGGGAGGTTTGGGACAAATGTGACCAAACGCCGCTTTCAGTACTTGGCATATGTTGGGTATAAAAAGTCGTAATTTCAAACTGCGAATACGTGCAGAGAGCCTGAGTTTGGCTACAAAATATGGCTCAGGCCTTGAAATTGGGATTTTAGGGATATTTTGAAAACTGCAGGGATGTTTGTGCAAAATGTGACTCATTGCCGCTTTCAGTACTTGGCATATGTTGGGTATAATAAGTCGCAATTTCAAACTGCGAATACGTGCAGATAGCCAGAATTTGGCTCCATAATATGGCTCAGGCCTCGAAATTGGGATATTTGTGATATTTTGAAAACTGCAGGGGAGTTTGTGCAAAATGTGACTCACTGCCGCTTTCAGGACTTGGCAAATGTTAGGTATAAAAAGTCGTAAATTCAAACTGCGAATACGTGCAGAGAGCCAGAATTTGGCTCCAAAATATGACTCAGGCCTCGAAATTGAGAAGTTTAGGATATTTTGAAAACTGCAGGGGAGTTTGGGACAAATATGACCAAACGCCGCTGCAGTACTTGGCATATGTTGGGTATAAAAAGTTGCAATTTCAAACTGCGAATACGTGCAGAGAGCCAGAATTTGGCTCCAAAATATAGCTCAGGCCTCGAAATTGGGATATTTGGGATATTTTGAAAACCGGAGGGAGGTTTGGGACAAATGTGACCAAACGCCGCTTTCAGTACTTGGCATATGTTGAGTATAAAAAGTTGTAATTTCAAACTGCGAATACGTGCAGAGAGACAGAATTTGGCTCCAAAATATGGTTCAGGCCTCGAAATTGGGATATTTGGGATATTTCGAAAACTGCAGGGGAGTTTGAGCAAAATGTGACTCACTGCCGCTTCAGGACTTGGCATATGTTTGGTATAAAAAGTCGTGTAATATCAAACTGCGAATACGTGCATAGAGCCAGAATTTGGCTCCAAAATATAGCTCAGGCCTCAAAATTGGAATGTTTGGGATATTTTGAAAACTGGAGGCAGGTTTGGGACAAATGTGACCAAACGCTGCTTTCAGTACTTGGCATATGTTATTATAAAAAAGTCGCAATTTCAAACTGCGAATACGTGCAGAGAGCCAGAATTTGGCTCCATAATATGGCTCAGGCCTCGAAATTGGGATATTTGGGATATTTTGAAAACTGCAGGGGAGTTTGTGCAAAATGTGACTCACTGCCGCTTTCAGGACTTGGCAAATGTTAGGTATAAAAAGTCGTAAATTCAAACTGCGAATACGTGCAGAGAGCCAGAATTTGGATCCAAAATATGACTCAGGCCTCGAAATTGAGAAGTTTGGGATATTTTGAAAACTGCAGGGGAGTTTGGGACAAATATGACCAAACGCCGCTGCAGTACTTGGCATATGTTGGGTATAAAAAGTCGTAATTTCAAACTGCGAATACGTGCAGAGAGCCAGAATTTGGCTCCAAAATATTGCTCAGGCCTCGAAATTGGGATGTTTGGGATATTTTGAAAACTGCAGGGAGGTTTGGGACAAATGTGACCAAACGCCGCTTTCAGTACTTGGCATATGTTGAGTATAAAAAGTTGTAATTTCAAACTGCGAATACGTACAGAGAGCTTGAATTTGGCTCCAAAATATGGCTCAGGCCTCGAAATTGGGATGTTTGTGATATTTTGAAAACTGCAGGGGAGTTTGTCCAAAATGTGACTCACTGCCGCATCAAGTAATTGGCATATGTTGGGTATAAAAATTCATAATATCACACTGCGAATACGTGCAGAGAGCCAGAATTTGGCTCCAAAATATGGCTCAAACCCCGAAATTGGGATATTAGGGATATTTTGAAAACTGCAGGGAGGTTTGGGACAAATGTGACCAAACGCCGGTTTCAGTAGTTGGCATATGTTGGGTATAAAAAAGTCGCAATTTCAAAGTGCGAATACGTGCAGAGAGCCAAAATTTGGCTCCAAAATATGGCTCAGGCCTCGAAATTGGGATATTTGGGATATTTCGAAAACTGCAGGGGAGTTTGTGCAAAATGTGACTCACTGCCGCTTTCAGGACTTGGCATATGTTGGGTATAAAAAGTCGTAATATAAAACTGCGAATATGTGCATAGAGCCAGAATTTGGCTCCAAAATATGGCTCAGACCTCGAAATTGGGATGTTTGGGTTATTTTTTAAACTGGAGGGAGGTTTGGGACAAATGTGACCAAACGCCGCTTTCAGTACTTGGCATATGTTGGGTATAAAAAGTCGTAACTTAAAACTGCGAATACGTGCAGAGAGCCAGAATTTGACTCCAAAATATGGCTCGGGCCTCGAAATTGGGATATTTGGGATTTTTTCCAAAACTGCAGGGGAGTTTGTGCAAAATATGACTCATTGCCGCTTTCAGGACTTGGCATATGTTTGGTATATAAAGTCGTAATATCAAACTGCGAATACGTGCATAGAGCCAGAATTTGGCTCCAAAATATGGCTCAGGCCTCGAAATTGGGATATTTGAAATAATTTGAAAACTGGAGGGAGGTTTGGGACAAATGTGACCAAAAGCCGCTTTCAGTACTTGGCATATGTTGGGTATAAAAAGTCGTAACTTCAAACTGCGAATACGTACAGAGAGCCTGAATTTGGCTCCAAAATATGGCTCAGGCCTCGAAATTGGGATATTTGGGATATTTCGAAAACTGCAGGGGAGTTTGTGCAAAATGTGACTCACTGCCGCTTTCAGGACTTGGCATATATTACTTTAAAAAGTCGTAATTTCAAACTGCGAATACATGCAGAGAGCCAGAATTTGGCTCCAAATTATGACTCAGGCCTCGAAATTGGGAAGTTTGGGATATTTTGAAAACTGCAGGGGAGTTTGGGACAAATATGACCAAACGCCGCTTTCAGAACTTGGCATATGTTGGGTATAAAAAGTCGTAATTTCAAACTGCGAATACGTGCAGAGAGCCAGAATTTGGCTCTAAATATGGCTCAGGCCTCGATATTGGGATGTTTGGGACACTTTGAAACATGCAGGAATGTTTGGGACAAATGTGACCAAACGCCGCTTTCAGTACTTCGCATATGTTGGGTATAAAAAAGTCGTAATTTCAAACTGCGAATACGTGCAGAGAGCCAGAATTTGTTTCCAAAATAAGGCTCAGGCCTCGAAATTGGGATGTTTGGGATATTTTGAAAACTGCAGGGGAGTTTGTGCAAAATGTGACTCACTGCTGCGTCCAATACTTTGCATATGTTGGGTATAAAAGTCGTAATATCAAACTGCGAATACGTGCAGAGAGCCAGAATTTGTTTCCAAAACATGGCTCCGGCCTCGAAATTGGGACTTTAGGGATATTTTGAAAACTGCAGGGAGGTTTGGGACAAATGTGACCAAACGCCGGTTTCAGTAGTTGGCATATGTTGGGTATAAAAAAGTCGCAATTTCAAACTGCGAATACGTGCAGAGAGCCAAAATTTGGCTCCAAAATATGGCTCAGGCCTCGAAATTGGGATATTTGGGATATTTCGAAAACTGCAGGGGAGTTTGTGCAAAATGTGACTCACTGCCGCTTTCAGGACTTGGCATATGTTGGGTATAAAAAGTCGTAATATAAAACTGCGAATATGTGCATAGAGCCAGAATTTGGCTCCAAAATATGGCTCAGACCTCGAAATTGGGATGTTTGGGTTATTTTGAAAACTGGAGGGAGGTTTGGGACAAATGTGACCAAACGCCGCTTTCAGTACTTGGCATATGTTGGGTATAAAAAGTCGTAACTTAAAACTGCGAATACGTGCAGAGAGCCAGAATTTGACTCCAAAATATGGCTCTGGCCTCGAAATTGGGATATTTGGGATTTTTTCCAAAACTGCAGGGGAGTTTGTGCAAAATATGACTCATTGCCGCTTTCAGGACTTGGCATATGTTTGGTATATAAAGTCGTAATATCAAACTGCGAATACGTGCATAGAGCCAGAATTTGGCTCCAAAATATGGCTCAGGCCTCGAAATTGGGATGTTTGAAATAATTTGAAAACTGGAGGGAGGTTTGGGACAAATGTGACCAAAAGCCGCTTTCAGTACTTGGCATATGTTGGGTATAAAAAGTCGTAACTTCAAACTGCGAATACGTACAGAGAGCCTGAATTTGGCTCCAAAATATGGCTCAGGCCTCGAAATTGGGATATTTGGGATATTTCGAAAACTGCAGGGGAGTTTGTGCAAAATGTGACTCACTGCCGCTTTCAGGACTTGGCATATATTACTTTAAAAAGTCGTAATTTCAAACTGCGAATACATGCAGAGAGCCAGAATTTGGCTCCAAATTATGACTCAGGCCTCGAAATTGGGAAGTTTGGGATATTTTGAAAACTGCAGGGGAGTTTGGGACAAATATGACCAAACGCCGCTTTCAGTACTTGGCATATGTTGGGTATAAAAAGTCGTAATTTCAAACTGCGAATACGTGCAGAGAGCCAGAATTTGGCTCTAAATATGGCTCAGGCCTCGATATTGGGATGTTTGGGACACTTTGAAACATGCAGGAATGTTTGGGACAAATGTGACCAAACGCCGCTTTCAGTACTTCGCATATGTTGGGTATAAAAAAGTCGTAATTTCAAACTGCGAATACGTGCAGAGAGCCAGAATTTGTTTCCAAAATAAGGCTCAGGCCTCGAAATTGGGATGTTTGGGATATTTTGAAAACTGCAGGGGAGTTTGTGCAAAATGTGACTCACTGCTGCGTCCAATACTTTGCATATGTTGGGTATAAAAAGTCGTAATATCAAACTGCGAATACGTGCAGAGAGCCAGAATTTGTTTCCAAAACATGGCTCCGGCCTCGAAATTGGGACTTTAGGGATATTTTGAAAACTGCAGGGAGGTTTGGGACAAATGTGACCAAACGCCGCTTTCAGTACTTGGCATATGTTGAGTATAAAAAGTTGTAATTTCAAACTGCGAATACGTGCAGAGAGACAGAATTTGGCTCCAAAATATGGTTCAGGCCTCGAAATTGGGATATTTGGGATATTTCGAAAACTGCAGGGGAGTTTGAGCAAAATGTGACTCACTGCCGCTTCAGGACTTGGCATATGTTTGGTATAAAAAGTCGTAATATCAAACTGCGAATACGTGCATAGAGCCAGAATTCGGCTCCAAAATATAGCTCAGGCCTCGAAATTGGAATGTTTGGGATATTTTGAAAACTGGAGGCAGGTTTGGGACAAATGTGACCAAACGCTGCTTTCAGTACTTGGCATATGTTATTATAAAAAATTCGCAATTTCAAACTGCGAATACGTGCAGAGTGCCAGAATTTGGCTCCATAATATGGCTCAGGCCTCGAAATTGGGATATTTGGGATATTTTGAAAACTGCAGGGGAGTTTGTGCAAAATGTGACTCACTGCCGCTTTCAGGACTTGGCAAATGTTAGGTATAAAAAGTCGTAAATTCAAACTGCGAATACGTGCAGAGAGCCAGAATTTGGCTCCAAAATATGGCTCAAGCCTCGAAATTGGGATATTTGGAATATTTTGAAAACTGCAGGGAGGTTTGGGACAAATGTGACCAAACGCCGCTTTCAGTACTTGGCATATGTTGGGTATAAAAAAGTCGCAATTTCAAACTGCGAATACGTGCAGTGCCAAAATTTGGCCCCAAAATATGGCTCAGGCCTCGAAATTGGGATATTTGGGATATTTCGAGAACTGCAGGGGAGTTTGTGCAAAATGTGACTCACTGCCACGTTCAGGACTTGGCATATGTTGGGTATAAAAAGTCGTAATATCAAACTGCGAAAACGTGCAGAGAGCCAGAATTTAGCTCCAAAATATGGCTCAGGCCTCGAAATTGGGATGTTTGGGATATTTTGAAAACTGGAGGGAGGTTTGGGACAAATGTGACCAAACGCCGCTTTCAGTACTTGGCATATGATGGGTATAAAAGTCGTAATTTAAAACTGCGAATACGTGCAGAGAGCCAGAATTTGGCTCCAAAATATTGCTCAGGCCTCGAAATTGGGATGTTTGGGATATTTTGAAAACTGGAGGGAGGTTTGGGACAAATGTGACCAAACGCCGCTTTCAGTACTTGGCATATGTTGAGTATAAAAAGTTGTAATTTCAAACTGCGAATACGTACAGAGAGAGCTTGAATTTGGCTCCAAAATATGGCTCAGGCCTCGAAATTGGGATGTTTGTGATATTTTGAAAACTGCAGGGGAGTTTGTCCAAAATGTGACTCACTGCCGCATCAAGTACTTGGCATATGTTGGGTATAAAAAGTCGTAATATCATACTGCGAATACGTGCAGAGAGCCAGAATTTGGCTCCAAAATATGGCTCAGGCCTCGAAATTGGGATATTAGGGATATTTTGAAAACTGCAGGGAGGTTTGGGACAAATGTGACCAAACGCCGCTTTCAGTAGTTGGCATATGTTGGGTATAAAAAAGTCGCAATTTCAAACTGCGAATACGTGCAGAGAGCCAAAATTTAGTTCCAAAATATGGCTCAGGCCTCGAAATTGGGATATTTGGGATATTTTTAAAACTGCAGGGGAGTTTGTGCAAAATGTGACTCACTGCCGCTTTCAGGACTTGCCATATGTTGGGTATAAAAGTCGTAATATAAAATTGCGAATATGTGCATAGAGCCAGAATTTGGCTCCAAATTATGACTCAGGCCTCGAAATTGGGAAGTTTGGGATATTTTGAAAACTGCAGGGGAGTTTGGGACAAATATGACCAAACGCCGCTTTCAGTACTTGGCATATGTTGGGTATAAAATGTCGTAATTTCAAACTGCGAATACGTGCAGAGAGCCAGAATTTGGCTCCAAAATATGGCTCAGGCCTCGATATTGGGATGTTTGGGACATTTTGAAACCTGCAGGAATGTTTGGGACAAATGTGACCAAACGCCGCTTTCAGTACTTTGCATATGTTGGGTATAAAAAAGTTGTAATTTCAAACTGCGAATACTTGCAGAGAGCCAGAATTTGTTTCCAAAATAAGGCTCAGGCCTCGAAATTGGGATGTTTGGGATATTTTGAAAACTGCAGGGGAGTTTGTGCAAAATGTGACTCACTGCTGCGTCTAATACTTTGCATATGTTGGGTATAAAAAGTCGTAATATAAAACTGCGAATACTTGCAGAGAGTCAGAATTTGGCTCCAAAACATGGCTCCGGCCTCGAAATTGGGACTTTAGGGATATTTTGAAAACTACAGGGAAGTTTGGGACAAATGTGACCAAACGCCGCTTTCTGTAGTTGGCATATGTTAGGTATAAAAAAGTCGCAATTTCAAACTGTGAATACGTGCAGAGAGCCAGAATTTGGCTCCATAATATGGCTCAGGCCTCGAAATTGGGATATTTGGGATATTTTGAAAACTGCAGGGGAGTTTGTGCAAAATGTGACTCACTGCCGCTTTCAGGACTTGGCATATGTTGGGTATAAAAAGTCGTAATATAAAATTGCGAATATGTGCATAGAGCCAGAATTTCGCTCCAAAATATGGCTCAGACCTCGAAATTGGGATGTTTGGGTTATTTTGAAAACTGGAGGGAGGTTTGGGACAAATGTGACCAAACGCCGCTTTCTGTAGTTGGCATATGTTAGGTATAAAAAAGTCGCAATTTCAAACTGCGAATACGTGCAGAGAGCCAGAATTTGGCTCCATAATATGGCTCAGGCCTCGAAATTGGGATATTTGGGATATTTTGAAAACTGCTGGGGAGTTTGTGCAAAATGTGACTCACTGCCGCGTCAAGTACTTGGCATATGTTGGGTATAAAAAGTCGTAATATCACACTGCGAATACGTGCAGAGAGCCAGAATTTGGCTCCAAAATATGGCTCAGGCCTCGAAATTGGGATGTTTGGGATATTTTGAAAACTGCAGGGAGGTTTGGGACAATTGTGACCAAACACCGCTTTCAGTAGTTTGCATATGTTGGGTATAAAAAAGTTGCAATATCAAACTGCGAATGCGTGCAGAGAGCCAAAATTTAGCTCCAAAATATGGCTCAGGCCTCGAAATTGGGATATTTGGGATATTTCGAAAACTGCAGGGGAATTTGTGCAAAATGTGACTCACTGCCGCTTTCAGGACATGTCATATATTACTTTAAAAAGTCGTAATTTCAAACTGCGAATACGTGCAGAGAGCCAGAATTTGGCTCCAAATTATGACTCAGGCCTCGAAATTGGGAAGTTTGGGATATTTTGAAAACTGCAGGGGAGTTTCGGACAAATATGACCAAACGCCGCTTTCAGTACTTGGCATATGTTGGGTATAAAAAGTCGTAATTTCAAACTGCGAATACGTGTAGAGAGCCAGAATTTGGCTCCAAAATATGGCTCAGGCCTCGATATTGGGATGTTTGGGACATTTTGAAACCTGCAGGAATGTTTGGGACAAATGTGACCAAACGCCGCTTTCAGTACTTCGCATATGTTGGGTATAAAAAAGTCGTAATTTCAAACTGCGAATACGTGCAAAGAGCCAGAATTTGTTTCCAAAATAAGGCTCAGGCCTCGAAATTGGGGTGTTTGGAATATTTTGAAAATTGCAGGGGAGTTTGTGCAAAATGTGACTCACTGCTGCGTCCAATACTTTGCATATGTTGGGTATAAAAAGTCGTAATATCAAACTGCGAATACGTGCAGAGAGCCAGAATTTGGCTCCAAAACATGGCTCCGGGCTCGAAATTGGGATTTTAGGGATATTTTGAAAACTGCAGGGAGGTTTGGTACAATTGTGACCAAACGCCGCTTTCTGTAGTTGGCATATGTTGGGTATAAAAACGTCGCAATTTCAAACTGCGAATACGTGCAGAGAGCAAGAATTTGGCTCCAAAATATGGCTCAGGCCTCGAAATTGGGATATTTTGGATATTTCGAAAACTGCAGGGGAGTTTGTGCAAAATGTGACTCACTGCCGCTTTCAGGACTTGGCATATGTTAGGTATAAAAAGTCGTAATTTCAAACTGCGAATACGTGCAGAGAGCCAGAATTTGGCTCCAAAATATGACTCAGGCCTCGAAATTGAGAAGTTTGGGATATTTTGAAAACTGCAGGGGATTTTGGGACAAATATGACAAAACGCCGATTTCACTACTTGGCATACGTTGGGTATAAAAAGTCATAACTTAAAACTGCGAATACGTGCAGAGAGCTAGAATTTGGCTCCAAAATATGGCTCAGGCCTCGAAATTGGGATATTTGGGATTTTTCGAAAACTGCAGGGGAGTTTGTGCAAAATGTGACTCATTGCCTCTTTCAGGACTTGGTATATGTTGGGTATAAAAAGTCGTAATATCAAACTGCGAATACGTGCAGAGAGCCAGAATTTGGCTCCAAAACATGGCTCCGGCCTCGAAATTGGGATTTTAGGTATATTTTGAAAACTGCAGGGAGGTTTGGGACAATTGTGACCAAACGCCGCTTTCTGTAGTTGGCATATGTTGGGTATAAAAAAGTCGCAATTTCAAACTGCGAATACGTGCAGAGAGCCAGAATTTGGCTCCAAAATATGGCTCAGGCCTCGAAATTAGGATGTTTGGGATATTTTGAAAACTGCTGGGGAGTTTGTGCAAAATGTGACTCTCTGCCGCTTTCAGTACTTGGCATATGTTGGGTATAATAAGTTGTAATTTCAAACTGCGAATACGTGCAGAGACCCAGAATTTGGCTCCAAAATATGGCTCAGGCCTCGATATTGAGATGTTTGGGACATTTTGAAACCTGGAGGAATGTTTGGGACAAATGTGACCAAACGCCGCTTTCAGTACTTCGCATATGTTGGGTATAAAAAAGTCGTAATTTCAAACTGCGAATACGTGCAGAGAGCCAGAATTTGTTTCCAAAATAAGGCTCAGGCCTCGAAATTGGGATGTTTGGAATATTTTGAAAACTGCAGGGGAGTTTGTGCAAAATGTGACTCACTGCTGCGTCCAATACTTTGCATATGTTGGGTATAAAAAGTCGTAATATCAAATTGCGAATACGTGCAGAGAGCCAGAATTTGGCTCCAAACATGGCTCCTGCCTCGAAATTGGGATTTTAGGGATATTTTGAAAACTGCAGGGTGGTTTGGGATAATTGTGACCAAACGCCGCTTTCTGTAGTTGGTATATGTTGGGTATAAAAAAGTCGCTATTTCAAACTGCGAATACGTGCAGAGAGCCAGAATTTGGCTCCAAAATATGGCTCAGGCCTTGAAATTGGGATATTTTGGATATTTCGAAAACTGCAGGGGAGTTTGTGCAAAATGTGACTCACTGCCGCTTTCAGGACTTGGCAAATGTTAGGTATAATAATCGTAATTTCAAACTGCGAATACGTGCAGAGAGCCAGAATTTGGCTCCAAAATATGGCTCAGGCCTCGAAATTGGGATATTTGGGATTTTTTGAAAACTGCAGGGGAGTTTGTGCAAAATGTGACTCATTGCCTCTTTCATGACTTGGCATATGTTGGGTATAAAAATTCGTAATATCAAACTGCGAATACGTGCATATAGCCAGAATTTGGCTCCAAAATATAGCTCAGGCCTCGAAATTGGCATGTTTGGGATATTTTGAAAACTGGAGGGAGGTTTGGGATAAATGTGACCAAACGCCGCTTTCACTACTTGGCATATGTTGGGTATAAAAAGTCGTAACTTCAAACTGCGAATACGTACAGAGAGCCTGAATATGGCTCCAAAATATGGCTCAGGCCTCGAAATTGGGATATTTGGGATATTTTGAAAACTGCAGGGGAGTTTGTGCAAAATGTGACTCACTGCCGTTTTCAGGACTGTGCATATGTAAGGTATAAAAAGTCTCAATTTTAAACTCCGAATACGTGCAGAGAGCCAGAATTTGGCTCCAAAATATGACTCAGGCCTCGAAATTGGTTAGTTTGGGATATTTTGAAAACTGCAGGAGAGTTTGGGACAAATATGACCAAACGCCGCTTTCAGTACTTGGCATATGTTGGGTATAAAAAGTAGTAATTTCAAACTGCGAATACGTGCAGAGAGCCAGAATTTGTTTCCAAAATAAGGCTCAGGCCTTGAAATTGGGATGTTTGGGATATTTTGAAAACTGCAGGGGAGTTTGTGCAAAATGAGACTCACTGCTGCGTCTAATACTTGGCATATGTTGGGTATAAAAAGTCGTAATATAAAACTGCGAATACTTGCAGAGAGTCAGAATTTGGCTCCAAAACATGGCTCCGGCCTCGAAATTGGGACTTTAGGGATATTTTGAAAACTGCAGGGAAGTTTGGGACAAATGTGACCAAACGCCGCTTTCTGTAGTTGGCATATGTTAGGTATAAAAAAGTCGCAATTTCAAACTGCGAATACGTGCAGAGAGCCAGAATTTGGCTCCATAATATGGCTCAGGCCTCGAAATTGGGATATTTGGGATATTTTGAAAACTGCAGGAGAGTTTGTGCAAAATGTGACTCACTGCCGCTTTCAGGACTTGGCATATGTTGGGTATAAAAAGTCGTAATATAAAATTGCGAATTTGTGCTTAGAGCCAGAATTTGGCTCCAAAATATGGCTCAGACCTCGAAATTGGGATGTTTGGGTTATTTTGAAAACTGGAGGGAGGTTTGGGACAAATGTGACCAAACGCCGCTTTCTGTAGTTGGCATATGTTGGGTATAAAAAAGTCGCAATTTCAAACTGCGAATACGTGCAGAGAGCCAAAATTTAGTTCCAAAATATGGCTCAGGCCTCGAAATTGGGATATTTGGGATATTTTTAAAACTGCAGGGGAGTTTGTGCAAAATGTGACTCACTGCCGCTTTCAGGACTTGCCATATGTTGGGTATAAAAAGTCGTAATATAAAATTGCGAATATGTGCATAGAGCCAGAATTTGGCTCCAAATATGACTCAGGCCTCGAAATTGGGAAGTTTGGGATATTTTGAAAACTGCAGGGGAGTTTGGGACAAATATGACCAAACGCCGCTTTCAGTACTTGGCATATGTTGGGTATAAAATGTCGTAATTTCAAACTGCGAATACGTGCAGAGAGCCAGAATTTGGCTCCAAAATATGGCTCAGGCCTCGATATTGGGATGTTTGGGACATTTTGAAACCTGCAGGAATGTTTGGGACAAATGTGACCAAACGCCGCTTTCAGTACTTTGCATATGTTGGGTATAAAAAAGTTGTAATTTCAAACTGCGAATACTTGCAGAGAGCCAGAATTTGTTTCCAAAATAAGGCTCAGGCCTCGAAATTGGGATGTTTGGGATATTTTGAAAACTGCAGGGGAGTTTGTGCAAAATGTGACTCACTGCTGCGTCTAATACTTTGCATATGTTGGGTATAAAAAGTCGTAATATAAAACTGCGAATACTTGCAGAGAGTCAGAATTTGGCTCCAAAACATGGCTCCGGCCTCGAAATTGGGACTTTAGGGATATTTGAAAACTACAGGGAAGTTTGGGACAAATGTGACCAAACGCCGCTTTCTGTAGTTGGCATATGTTAGGTATAAAAAAGTCGCAATTTCAAACTGTGAATACGTGCAGAGAGCCAGAATTTGGCTCCATAATATGGCTCAGGCCTCGAAATTGGGATGTTTGGGATATTTTGAAAACTGCAAGGAGGTTTGGGACAAATGTGACCAAACACCGCTTTCAGTAGTTTGCATATGTTGGGTATAAAAAGTTGCAATATCAAACTGCGAATACGTGCAGAGAGCCAAAATTTGGCTCCAAAATATGGCTCAGGCCTCGAAATATAGATATTTGGGATATTTCGAAAACTGCAGGGGAATTTGTGCAAAATGTGACTCACTGCCGCTTTCAGGACATGTCATATATTACTTTAAAAAGTCGTAATTTCAAACTGCGAATACGTGCAGAGAGCCAGAATTTGGCTCCAAATTATGACTCAGGCCTCGAAATTGGGAAGTTTGGGATATTTTGAAAACTGCAGGGGAGTTTCGGACAAATATGACCAAACGCCGCTTTCAGTACTTGGCATATGTTGGGTATAAAAAGTCGTAATTTCAAACTGCGAATACGTGCAGAGAGCCAGAATTTGGCTCCAAAATATGGCTCAGGCCTCGATATTGGGATGTTTGGGACATTTTGAAACCTGCAGGAATGTTTGGGACAAATGTGACCAAATGCCGCTTTCAGTACTTCGCATATGTTGGGTATAAAAAAGTCGTAATTTCAAACTGCGAATACGTGCAAAGAGCCAGAATTTGTTTCCAAAATAAGGCTCAGGCCTCGAAATTGGGATGTTTGGAATATTTTGAAAATTGCAGGGGAGTTTGTGCAAAATGTGACTCACTGCTGCGTCCAATACTTTGCATATGTTGGGTATAAAAAGTCGTAATATCAAACTGCGAATACGTGCAGAGAGCCAGAATTTGGCTCCAAAACATGGCTCCGGGCTCGAAATTGGGATTTTAGGGATATTTTGAAAACTGCAGGGAGGTTTGGTACAATTGTGACCAAACGCCGCTTCTGTAGTTGGCATATGTTAGGTATAAAAAGTCGTAATTTCAAACTGCGAATACGTGCAGAGAGCCAGAATTTGGCTCCAAAATATGACTCAGGCCTCGAAATTGAGAAGTTTGGGATATTTTGAAAACTGCAGGGGATTTTGGGACAAATATGACCAAACGCCGATTTCACTACTTGGCATACGTTGGATATAAAAAGTCATAACTTAAAACTGCGAATACGTGCAGAGAGCTAGAATTTGGCTCCAAAATATGGCTCAGGCCTCGAAATTGGGATATTTGGGATTTTTCGAAAACTGCAAAGGAGTTTGTGCAAAATGTGACTCATTGCCTCTTTCAGGACTTGGTATATGTTGGGTATAAAAAGTCATAACTTCAAACTGCGAATACGTACAGAGAGCCTGAATTTGGCTCCAAAATATGGCTCAGGCCTCGAAATTCGGATATTTGGGATATTTCGAAAACTGCAGGGGAGTTTGTGCAAAATGTGACTCACTGCCGCTTTCAGGACTTGGCATATATTACTTTAAAAAGTCATAATTTCAAACTGCGAATACGTGCAGAGAGCCAGAATTGGCTCCAAATTATGACTCAGGCCTCGAAATTGGGAAGTTTGGGATATTTTGAAAACTGCAGGGGAGTTTGGGACAAATATAACCAAACGCCGCTTTCAGTAGTTGGCATATGTTGGGTATAAAAGGTCGTAATTTCAAACTGCGAATACGTGCAGAGAGCCAAAATTTGGCTCCAAAATATGGCTCAGGGCTCGATATTGAGATGTTTGGGACATTTTGAAACCTGGAGGAATGTTTGGGACAAATGTGACCAAACGCCGCTTTCAGTACTTCGCATATGTTGGGTATAAAAAGTCGTAATTTCAAACTGCGAATACGTGCTGAGAGCCAGAATTTGTTTCCAAAATAAGGCTCAGGCCTCGAAATTGGGATGTTTGGAATATTTTGAAAACTGCAGGGGAGTTTGTGCAAAATGTGACTCACTGCTGCGTCCAATACATTGCATATGTTGGGTATAAAAAGTCGTAATATCAAACTGCGAATACGTGCAGAGAGCCAGAATTTGGCTCCAAAACATGGCTCCGGCCTCGAAATTGGGATTTAGGGATATTTTGAAAACTGCAGGGAGGTTTGGGACAATTGTGACCAAACGCCGCTTTCTGTAGTTGGCATATGTTGGGTATAAATAAGTCGCAATTTCAAACTGCGAATACGTGCAGAGAGCCAGAATTTGGCTCCAAAATATGGCTCAGGCCTCGAAATTAGGATGTTTGGGATATTTTGAAACTGCTGGGGAGTTTGTGCAAAATGTGACTCTCTGCCGCTTTCAGTACTTGGCATATGTTGGGTATAATAAGTTGTAATTTCAAACTGCGAATACGTGCAGAGACCCAGAATTTGGCTCCAAAATATGGCTCAGGCCTCGATATTGAGATGTTTGGGACATTTTGAAACCTGGAGGAATGTTTGGGACAAATGTGACCAAACGCCGCTTTCAGTACTTCGCATATGTTGGGTATAAAAAAGTCGTAATTTCAAACTGCGAATACGTGCAGAGAGCCAGAATTTGTTTCCAAAATAAGGCTCAGGCCTCGAAATTGGGATGTTTGGAATATTTTGAAAACTGCAGGGGAGTTTGTGCAAAATGTGACTCACTGCTGCGTCCAATACTTTGCATATGTTGGGTATAAAAAGTCGTAATATCAAACTGCGAATACGTGCAGAGAGCCAGAATTTGGCTCCAAAACATGGCTCCTGCCTCGAAATTGGGATTTTCGGGATATTTTGAAAACTGCAGGGTGGATTGGGACAATTGTGACCAAACGCCGCTTTCTGTAGTTGGCATATGTTGGTATAAAAAAGTTGCAATATCAAACTGCGAATACGTTCAGAGAGCCAAAATTTGGCTCCAAAATATGGCTCAGTCCTCGAAATTGGGATATTTGGGATATTTCGAAAACTGCAGGGGAATTTGTGCAAAATGTGACTCACTGCCGCTTTTAGGACATGTCATATATTACTTTAAAAAGTTGTAATTTCAAACTGCGAATACGTGCAGAGAGCCAGAATTTGGCTCCAAATTATGACTCAGGCCTCGAAATTGGGAAGTTTGGGATATTTTGAAAACTGCAGGGGAGTTTCGGACAAATATGACCAAACGCCGCTTTCAGTACTTGGCATATGTTGGGTATAAAAAGTCGTAATTTCAAACTGCGAATACGTGCAGAGAGCCAGAATTTGGCTCCAAAATATGGCTCAGGCCTCGATATTGGGATGTTTGGGACATTTTGAAACCTGCAGGAATGTTTGGGACAAATGTGACCAAACGCCGCTTTCAGTACTTCGCATATGTTGGGTATAAAAAAGTCGTAATTTCAAACTGCGAATACGTGCAAAGAGCCAGAATTTGTTTCCAAAATAAGGCTCAGGCCTCGAAATTGGGATGTTTGGAATATTTTGAAAATTGCAGGGGAGTTTGTGCAAAATGTGACTCACTGCTGCGTCCAATACTTTGCATATGTTGGGTATAAAAAGTCGTAATATCAAACTGCGAATACGTGCAGAGAGCCAGAATTTGGCTCCAAAACATGGCTCCGGGCTCGAAATTGGATTTTAGGGATATTTTGAAAACTGCAGGGAGGTTTGGTACAATTGTGACCAAACGCCGCTTTCTTTAGTTGGCATATGTTAGGTATAAAAAATCGTAATTTCAAACTGCGAATACGTGCAGAGAGCCAGAATTTGGCTCCAAAATATGACTCAGGCCTTGAAATTGAGAAGTTTGGGATATTTTGAAAACTGCAGGGGATTTTGGGACAAATATGACCAAACGCCGATTTCACTACTTGGCATACGTTGGATATAAAAAGTCATAACTTAAAACTGCGAATACGTGCAGAGAGCTAGAATTTGGCTCCAAAATATGGCTCAGGCCTCGAAATTGGGATATTTGGGATTTTTCGAAAACTGCAAAGGAGTTTGTGCAAAATGTGACTCATTGCCTCTTTCAGGACTTGGTATATGTTGGGTATAAAAAGTCGTAACTTCAAACTGCGAATACGTACAGAGAGCCTGAATTTGGCTCCAAAATATGGCTCAGGCCTCGAAATTCGGATATTTGGGATATTTCGAAACTGCAGGGGAGTTTGTGCAAAATGTGACTCACTGCCGCTTTCAGGACTTGGCATATATTACTTTAAAAAGTCATAATTTCAAACTGCGAATACGTGCAGAGAGCCAGAATTTGGCTCCAAATTATGACTCAGGCCTCGAAATTGGGAAGTTTGGGATATTTTGAAAACTGCAGGGGAGTTTGGGACAAATATAACCAAACGCCGCTTTCAGTAGTTGGCATATGTTGGGTATAAAAGGTCGTAATTTCAAACTGCGAATACGTGCAGAGAGCCAAAATTTGGCTCCAAAATATGGCTCAGGGCTCGATATTGAGATGTTTGGGACATTTTGAAACCTGGAGGAATGTTTGGGACAAATGTGACCAAACGCCGCTTTCAGTACTTCGCATATGTTGGGTATAAAAAAGTCGTAATTTCAAACTGCGAATACGTGCTGAGAGCCACAATTTGTTTCCAAAATAAGGCTCAGGCCTCGAAATTGGGATGTTTGGAATATTTTGAAAACTGCAGGGGAGTTTGTGCAAAATGTGACTCACTGCTGCGTCCAATACATTGCATATGTTGGGTATAAAAAGTCGTAATATCAAACTGCGAATACGTGCAGAGAGCCAGAATTTGGCTCCAAAACATGGCTCCGGCCTCGAAATTGGGATTTTAGGGATATTTTGAAAACTGCAGGGAGGTTTGGGACAATTGTGACCAAACGCCGCTTTCTGTAGTTGGCATATGTTGGGTATAAATAAGTCGCAATTTCAAACTGCGAATACGTGCAGAGAGCCAGAATTTGGCTCCAAAATATGGCTCAGGCCTCGAAATTAGGATGTTTGGGATATTTTGAAAACTGCTGGGGAGTTTGTGCAAAATGTGACTCTCTGCCGCTTTCAGTACTTGGCATATGTTGGGTATAATAAGTTGTAATTTCAAACTGCGAATACGTGCAGAGACCCAGAATTTGGCTCCAAAATATGGCTCAGGCTCGATATTGAGATGTTTGGGACATTTGAAACCTGGAGGAATGTTTGGGACAATGTGACCAAACGCCGCTTTCAGTACTTCGCATATGTTGGGTATAAAAAAGTCGTAATTTCAAACTGCGAATACGTGCAGAGAGCCAGAATTTGTTTCCAAAATAAGGCTCAGGCCTCGAAATTGGGATGTTTGGAATTTTGAAAACTGCAGGGGAGTTTGTGCAAAATGTGACTCACTGCTGCGTCCAATACTTTGCATATGTTGGGTATAAAAAGTCGTAATATCAAACTGCGAATACATGCAGAGAGCCAGAATTTGGCTCCAAACATGGCTCCTGCCTCGAAATTGGGATTTTAGGGATATTTTGAAAACTGCAGGGTGGATTGGGACAATTGTGACCAAACGCCGCTTTCTGTAGTTGGCATATGTTGGGTATAAAAAAGTCGCTATTTCAAACTGCGAATACGTGCAGAGAGCCAGAATTTGGCTCCAAAATATGGCTCAGGCCTTGAAATTGGGATATTTTGGATATTTCGAAAACTGCAGGGGAGTTTGTGCAAAATGTGACTCACTGCCGCTTTCAGGACTTGGTATATGTTAGGTATAAAAAGTCGTAATATCAAACTTCGAATACGAGCATAGAGCCAGAATTTGGCTCCAAAATATGACTCAGGCCTCGAAATTGAGAAGTTTGGGATATTTTGAAAACTGCAGGGGAGTTTGGGACAAATATGACCAAATGCCGCTTTCAGTACTTGGGATATGTTGGGTATAAAATTCGCAATTTCAAACTGCGAATACGTGCAGAGAGCCAGAATTTGGCCCCAAAATATGGCTCAGGCCTCGAAATTGGGATATTTCGAGAACTGCAGGGGAGTTTGTGCAAAATTTGACTCACTGCCGCTTTCAGTACTTGGCATATGTTGGGTATAAAAAGTCGCAATTTCAAACTGCGAATACGTGCAGAGAGCCAGAATTTGGCCCCAAAATATGGCTCAGGCCTCGAAATTGGGATATTTGGGATATTTCGAGAACTGCAGGGGAGTTGGGTATAAAAAGGTAGCAATTTCAAACTGCGAATACGTGCAGAGAGCCAGAATTTGGCCCCAAAATATGGCTCAGGCCTCGAAATTCGGATGTTTGGGATATTTTGAAAACTGGAGGGAGGTTTGGGACAAATGTGACAAAACGCCGCTTTTAGCACTTGGCATATATAGGGTATAAAAAATTCGCAATTTCAAACTGCGAATACTTGCAGAGAGCCAGATTTTGGCTCCAAAATATGGCTCAGGCCTCGAAATTGGGATATTTGGGATATTTTGAAAACTGAACGGGAGTTTGTGCAAAATGTGAGTCACTGCCGGTTTCAGTACTTGGCATATGTTGGGTATAAAATTCGTAATATGAAACTGCGAATACGTGCAGAGAGCCAGAATTTGGCTCCAAAATATGGCTCAGGCCTCGAAACTGGGATGTTTGGGATATTTTGAAAACTGGAGGGAGGTTTGGGACAAATGTGACCAAACGCCGCTTTCAGTACTTGGCATATGTTCAGTATAAAAAGTTGTAATTTCAAAATGCGAATACGTACAGAGAGCTTGAATTTGGCTCCAAAATATGGCTCAGGCCTCGAAATTGGGATGTTTGGGATATTTTGAAAACTGTAGGGGAGGTTGTGCAAAATGTGACTCACTGCCGCATCAAGTACTTGGCATATGTTGGGTATAAAAAGTCGTAATATCAAACTGCGAATACGTGCAGAGAGCCAGAATTTGGCTCCAAAATATGGCTCAGGCCTCGAAATTGGGATGTTTGGGATATTTTGGAAACTGGAGGGAGGTTTGGGACAAATGTGACCAAACGCCGCTTACAGTACTTGGCATATGTTGGGTATAAAAAGTCGTAACTTAAAACTGCGAATACGTGCAGAGAGCCATAATTTGGCTCCAAAATATGGCTCAGGCCTCGATATTGGGATGTTTGGGACATTTTGAAACCTGCATGGAATGTTTGGGACAAATGTGACCAAACGCCGCTTTCAGTACTTCGCATATGTTGGGTATAAAAAAGTCGTAATTTCAAACTGCGAATACGTGCAGAGAGCCAGAATTTGGCTCCAAAATATGGCTCAGGCCTCGATATTGGGATGTTTGGGACATTTTGAAACCTGCAGGAATGTTTGGGACAAATGTGACCAAACGCCGCTTTCAGTACTTCGCATATGTTGGGTATAAAAAAGTCGTAATTTCAAACTGCGAATACGTGCAAAGAGCCAGAATTTGTTTCCAAAATAAGGCTCAGGCCTCGAAATTGGGATGTTTGGAATATTTTGAAAATTGCAGGGGAGTTTGTGCAAATGTGACTCACTGCTGCGTCCAATACTTTGCATATGTTGGGTATAAAAAGTCGTAATATCAAACTGCGAATACGTGCAGAGAGCCAGAATTTGGCTCCAAAACATGGCTCCGGGCTCGAAATTGGGATTTTAGGGATATTTTGAAAACTGCAGGGAGGTTTGGTACAATTGTGACCAAACGCCGCTTTCTTTAGTTGGCATATGTTAGGTATAAAAAGTCGTAATTTCAAACTGCGAATACGTGCAGAGAGCCAGAATTTGGCTCCAAAATATGACTCAGGCCTTGAAATTGAGAAGTTTGGGATATTTTGAAAACTGCAGGGGATTTTGGGACAAATATGACCAAACGCCGATTTCACTACTTGGCATACGTTGGATATAAAAAGTCATAACTTAAAACTGCGAATACGTGCAGAGAGCTAGAATTTGGCTCCAAAATATGGCTCAGGCCTCGAAATTGGGATATTTGGGATTTTTCGAAAACTGCAAAGGAGTTTGTGCAAAATGTGACTCATTGCCTCTTTCAGGACTTGGTATATGTTGGGTATAAAAAGTCGTAACTTCAAACTGCGAATACGTACAGAGAGCCTGAATTTGGCTCCAAAATATGGCTCAGGCCTCGAAATTCGGATATTTGGGATATTTCGAAAACTGCAGGGGAGTTTGTGCAAAATGTGACTCACTGCCGCTTTCAGGACTTGGCATATATTACTTTAAAAAGTCATAATTTCAAACTGCGAATACGTGCAGAGAGCCAGAATTTGGCTCCAAATTATGACTCAGGCCTCGAAATTGGGAAGTTTGGGATATTTTGAAAACTGCAGGGGAGTTTGGGACAAATATAACCAAACGCCGCTTTCAGTAGTTGGCATATGTTGGGTATAAAAGGTCGTAATTTCAAACTGCGAATACGTACAGAGAGCTTGAATTTGGCTCCAAAATATGGCTCAGGCCTCGAAATTGGGATGTTTGGGATATTTTGAAAACTGTATTGGAGGTTGTGCAAAATGTGACTCACTGCCGCATCAAGTACTTGGCATATGTTGGGTATAAAAAGTCGTAATATCAAACTGCGAATACGTGCAGAGAGCCAGAATTTGGCTCCAAAATATGGCTCAGGCCTCGAAATTGGGATGTTTGGGATATTTTGAAAACTGGAGGGAGGTTTGGGACAAATGTGACCAAACGCCGCTTTCAGTACTTGGCAAATGTTGGGTATAAAAAGTCGTAACTTAAAACTGCGAATACGTGCAGAGAGCCAGAATTTGGCTCCAAAATATGGCTCAGGCCTCGAAATTGGGATATTAGGGATATTTGAAAACTGCACGGAGGTTTGGGACATATGTGACCAAACACCACTTTCAGTAGTTGGCATATATTGGGTATAAAAAGTCGCAATTTCAAACTGCGAATACGTGCAGAGAGCCAGAATTTGGCTCCAAAATATGGCTCAGGCCTCGAAATTGGAATATTTGGGATATTTCGAAAACTGCATGGGAGTTTGTGCAAAATGTGACTCATTGCGGCTTTCAGGACTTGGCATATGTTGGGTATAAAAAGTCGTAATATCAAACTGCGAATACGTGCATAGAGCCAGAATTTGCTCCAAAATATGGCTCAGGCCTCGAAATTGGGATATTTGGGATTTTTCGAAAACTGCAGGGAGTTTGTGCAAAATGTGACTCATTGCCGCTTTTTAGGACTTGGCATATGTTGGGTATAAAAAGTCGTAATATTAAACTGCGAATACGTGCATAGAGCCAGAATTTGGCTCCAAAATATGGCTCAGGCCTCGAAATTGGATTGTTTGGGATATTTTGAAAACTGGAGGGATTTTTGGGACAAATGTGACCAAACGCCGCTTTCAGTACTTGGCATATGTTGGGTATAAAAAGTCGTAATATCAAACTGCGAATACGTACAGAGAGCCTGAATTTGGCTCCAAAATATGGCTCAGGCCTCGAAATTGGGATATTTGGGATATTTCGAAAACTGCAGGGGAGTTTGTGCCAAATGTGTCTCACTGCCGCTTTCAGGACTTGGCATATGTTGGGTATAAAAATTCGTAATTTAAAACTGCGAATACATGCAGAGAGCCAGAATTTGGCTCCAAAATATTGCTCAGGCCTCGAAATTGGGATGTTTGGGATATTTTGAAAACTGCAGGGAAGTTTGTGCAAAATGTGACTCACTGCCGCTTTCAGTACTTGGCATATGTTGGGTATATAATTCGTAATATGAAACTGCGAATACGTGCAGAGAGCCAGAATTTGGCTCCAAAATATTGCTCAGGCCTCGAATTTGGGATGTTTGGGATATTTTGAAAACTGCAGGGGAGTTTGTGCAAAATGTGACTCTGCCGCTTACTGGACTTGGCATATGTTGGGTATAAAAAGTCGTAATATCAAACTGCGAATACGTGCATAGAGACAGAATTTGGCTCCAAAATATGGCTCAGGCCTCGAAATTGGGATGTTTGGGATATTTTGAAAACTGGAGGGAGGTTTGGGGCAAATGTGACCAAATGCCGCTTTCAGTACTTGGCATATGTTGGGTATAAAATTCGTAACTTAAAACTGCGAATACGTGCAGAGAGCCAGAATTTAGCTCCAAAATATGGCTCAGGCCTCAAAATTGGGATTTTTGGGATATTTCGAAAACTGCAGGGGAGTTTGTGCAAAATGTGACTCACTGCCGCTTTCAGGACTTGGCATATGTTTGGTATAAAAAGTCGTAATATCAAACTGCGAATACTTGCATAGAGCCAGAATTTGGCTCCAAAATATGACTCAGGCCTCGAAATTGGGATGTTTGGGATATTTTGAAAACTGGAGGGAGGTTTGGGACAAATGTGACCAAACGCCGCTTTCAGTACTTGGCATATGTTGGTTATAAAAAGTCGTAACTTAAAACTGCGAATACGTGCAGAGAGCCAGAATTTGGCTCCAAAATATGGCTCAGGCCTCGAAATTGGGATATTTGGGATTTTTCGAAAACTGCAAAGGAGTTTGTGCAAAATGTGACTCATTGCGGCTTTCAGGACTTGGCATATGTTGGGTATAAAAAGTCGTAATATCAAACTGCTAATACATGTAGAGAGCCAGAATTTGGCTCCAAAATATGGCTCAGGCCTCGAAATTGGGATGTTTGTGATATTTTGAAAACTGGAGGGATATTTGGGACAAATGTGACCAAACGCCGCTTTCAGCACTTGGCATATGTTGGGTAAAAAAAAGTCCCAATTTCAAACTGCGAATACGAGCAGAGAGCCAAAATTTGGCTCCAAAATATGGCTCAGGCTTCGAAATTGGGATATTTGGGATATTTCGAAAACTGCAGGGGAGTTTGTGCAAAATGTGACTCACTGCCGCTTTCAGGACTTGGCATATGTTGGGTATAAAAAGTCGTAATATAAAACTGCGAATACGTGCATAGAGCCAGAATTTGGCTCCAAAATATGGCTCAGGCCTCGAAATTGGGATGTTTGGGATATTTTGAAAACTGGAGGGAGGTTTGGGACAAATGTGACCAAACGCTGCTTTCAGTACTTGGCATATGTTGGTTATAAAAAGTCGTAACTTAAAACTGCGAATACGTGCAGAGAGCCAGAATTTGGCTCCAAAATATGGCTCAGGCCTCGAAATTGGGATATTAGGGATATTTTGAAAACTGCACGGAGGTTTGGGACATATGTGACCAAACACCACTTTCAGTAGTTGGCATATATTGGGTATAAAAAAGTCGCAATTTCAAACTGCGAATACGTACAGAGAGCCAGAATTTGGCTCCAAAATATGGCTCAGGCCTCGAAATTGGAATATTTGGGATATTTCGAAAACTGCATGGGAGTTTGTGCAAAATGTGACTCACTGCCGCTTTCAGGACTTGGCATATGTTGGGTATAAAAAGTCGTAATATCAAACTGCGAAAACGTGCATTGAGCCAGAATTTGGCTCCAAAATATGGCTCAGGCTTCGAAATTGGGATGTTTGGGATATTTTGAAAACGGGAGGGAGGTTTGGGACAAATGTGACCAAACGCCGCTTTCAGTATTTGGAATATGTTGGGGATAAAAAGCCGTAATTTCAAACTGCGAATACGTATAGAGAGCCTGAATTTGGCTCCAAAATATGGCTCAGGCCTCGAAATTGGGATATTAGGGATATTTTGAAAACTGCAGGGAGGTTTGAGACAAATGTGACCAAACGCCGCTTTCAGTAGTTGGCATATGTTGGGTATAAAAAAGTCGCAATTTCAAACTGCGAATACGAGCAGAGAGCCAAAATTTGGCTCCAAAATGGCTCAGGCCTCGAAATTGGGATATTTGGGATTTTTCGAAAACTGCAAAGGAGTTTGTGCAAAATGTGACTCATTGCGGCTTTCAGGACTTGGCTTATGTTGGGTATAAAAAGTCGTAATATCAAACTGCGAATACGTGCATAGAGCCAGAATTTGGCTCCAAAATATGGCTCAGGCCTCGAAATTGGGATATTTGGGATTTTTCGAGAACTGCAGGGGAGTTTGTGCAAAATGTGACTCATTGCCGCTTTCAGGACTTGGCATATGTTGGGTATAAAAAGTCGTAATATCAAACTGCGAATACGTGCATAGAGCCAGAATTTGGCTCCAAAATATGGCTCAGGCCTCGAAATTGGGATGTTTGGGATATTTTGAAAACTGGAGGGAGGTTTGGGACAAATGTGACCAAACGCCGCTTTCAGTACTTGGCATATGTTGGGTATAAAAAGTCGTAATATCAAACTGCGAATACGTACAGAGAGCCTGAATTTGGCTCCAAAATATGGCTCAGGCCTCGAAATTGGGATATTTGGGATATTTCGAAAACTGCAGGGGAGTTTGTGCAAAATGTGTCTCACTGCCGCTTTCAGGACTTGGCATATGTTGGGTATAAAAATTCGTAATTTAAAACTGCGAATACATGCAGAGAGCCAGAATTTGGTTGCAAAATATGGCTCAGGCCTCGAAATTTGGATGTTTGGGATATTTTGAAAACTGCAGGGAAGTTTGTGCAAAATGTGGCTCACTGCCGCTTTAAGTACTTGGCATATGTTGGGTATAAAATTCGTAATATGAAACTGCGAATACGTGCAGAGAGCCAGAATTTGGCTCCAAAATATGGCTCAGGCCTCGAAATTGGGATGTTTGGGATATTTTGAAAACTGCAGAGGAGTTTGTGCAAATCTTACTACTTGCCGCTTTCAGGACTTGGCATATGTTGGGTATAAAAAGTCGTAATTTAAAACAGCGAATACGTGCAGAGAGCCAGAATTTGGCTCCAAAATATTGCTCAGGCCTCGAATTTGGGATGTTTGGGATATTTTGAAAACTGCAGGGGAGTTTGTGCAAAATGTGACTCACTGCCACTTACGGGACTTGGCATATGTTGGGTTTAAAAAGTCGTAATATCAAACTGCGAATACTTGCATAGAGCCAGAATTTGGCTCCAAAATATGACTCAGGCCTCGAAATTGGGATGTTTGGGATACTTTGAAAACTGGAGGGAGGTTTGGGACAAATGTGACCAAACGCCGCTTTCAGTACTTGGCATATGTTGGTTATAAAAAGTCGTAACTTAAAACAGCGAATACGTGCAGAGAGCCAGAATTTGGCTCCAAAATATGGCTCAGGCCTCGAAATTGGGATATTTGGGATTTTTCGAAAACTGCAAAGGAGTTTGTGCAAAATGTTACTCATTGCGGCTTTCAGGACTTGGCATATGTTGGGTATAAAAACTCGTAATATCAAACTGCGAATACTTGCATAGAGCCAGAATTTGGCTCCAAAATATGGCTCAGGCCTCGAAATTGGGATGTTTGGGATATTTTGAAAACTGCAGAGGAGTTTGTGCAAATCTTACTACTTGCCGCTTTCAGGACTTGGCATATGTTGGGTATAAAAAGTCGTAATTTAAAACAGCGAATACGTGCAGAGAGCCAGAATTTGGCTCCAAAATATTGCTCAGGCCTCGAATTTGGGATGTTTGGGATATTTTGAAAATTGGAGGGAGGTTTGGGACAAATGTGACCAAACGCCGCTTTCAGTACTTGGCATATGTTGGGTATAAAAAGTCGTAATATCAAACTGCGAATACGTACAGAGAGCCTGAATTTGGCTCCAAAATATGGCTCAGGCCTCGAAATTGGGATATTTGGGATATTTCGAAAACTGCAGGGAAGTTTGTGCAAAATGTGACTCACTGCCGCTTTCAGTACTTGGCATATGTTGGGTATAAAAAGTCGTAATATCAAACTGCGAATACATGTAGAGAGCCAGAATTTGGTTGCAAAATATGGCTCAGGCCTCGAAATTGGGATGTTTGGGATATTTTGAAACCTGGAGGGAGGTTTGGGACAAATATGACCAAACGCCGCTTTCAGCACTTGGCATATATTGGGTATAAAAAGTCATAACTTAAAACTGCGAATACGTACAGAGAGCCTGAATTTGGCTCCAAAATATGGCTCAGGCCTCGAAATTGGGATATTTGGGATATTTCGAAAACTGCAGGGGAGTTTGTGCAAAATGTGACTCACTGCCGCTTTCAGGACTTGGCATATGTTTGGTATAAAAAGTCGTAATATCAAACTGCGAATACTTGCATAGAGCCAGAATTTGGCTCCAAAATATGACTCAGGCCTCGAAATTGGGATGTTTGGGATATTTGAAAACTGGAGGGAGGTTTGGGACAAATGTGACCAAACGCCGCTTTCAGTACTTGGCATATGTTGGGTATAAAAAGTCATAACTTAAAACTGCGAATACGTGCAGAGAGCCAGAATTTGGATCCAAAATATGGCTCAGGCCTCGAAATTGGGATATTTGGGATTTTTCGAAAACTGCAAAGGAGTTTGTGCAAAATGTGACTCACTGCCGCTTTCAGTACTTGGCATATGTTGGGTATAAAATTCGTAATATGAAACTGCGAATACGTGCAGAGAGCCAGAATTTGGCTCCAAAATATGGCTCAGGCCTCGAAATTGGGATGTTTGGGATATTTTGAAAACTGCAGAGGAGTTTGTGCAAATCTTACTACTTGCCGCTTTCAGGACTTGGCATATGTTGGGTATAAAAAGTCGTAATTTAAAACAGCGAATACGTGCAGAGAGCCAGAATTTGGCTCCAAAATATTGCTCAGGCCCTCGAATTTGGGATGTTTGGGATATTTTGAAAACTGCAGGGGAGTTTGTGCAAAATGTGACTCACTGCCGCTTACGGGACTTGGCATATGTTGGGTATAAAAAGTCGTAATATCAAACTGCGAATACGTGCATAGAGACAGAATTTGGCTCCAAAATATGGCTCAGGCCTCGAAATTGGGATGTTTGGGATATTTTGAAAACTGGAGGGAGGTTTGGGGCAAATGTGACCAAACGCCGCTTTCAGTACTTGGCATATGTTGGGTATAAAAAGTCGTAACTTAAAACTGCGAATACGTGCAGAGAGCCAGAATTTAGCTCCAAAATATGGCTCAGGCCTCAAAATTGGGATATTTGGGATATTTCGAAACTGCAGGGGAGTTTGTGCAAAATGTGACTCACTGCCGCTTTCAGGACTTGGCATATGTTTGGTATAAAAAGTCGTAATATCAAACTGCGAATACTTGCATAGAGCCAGAATTTGGCTCCAAAATATGACTCAGGCCTCGAAATTGGGATGTTTGGGATATTTTGAAAACTGGAGGGAGGTTTGGGACAAATGTGACCAAACGCCGCTTTCAGTACTTGGCATATGTTGGGTATAAAATATCGTAACTTACAACTGCGAATACGTGCAGAGAGCCAGAATTTGGCTCCAAAATATGGCTCAGGCCTCGAAATTGGGATATTTGGGATTTTTCGAAAACTGCAAAGGAGTTTGTGCAAAATGTGACTCGTTGCGGCTTTCAGGACTTGGCATATGTTGGGTATAAAAAGTCGTAATATCAAACTGCGAATACGTGCATAGAGCCAGAATTTGGCTCCAAAATATGGCTCAGGCCTCGAAATTGGGATGTTTTGGATATTTTGAAAACTGGAGGGAGGTTTGGGACAAATGTGACCAAACGCCGCTTTCAGTACTTCGCATATGTTGGGTATAAAAAGTCGTAACTTCAAACTGCGAATACGTAGAGAGAGCCTGAATTTGGCTCCAGAATATGGCTCAGGCCTCGAAATTGGTATATTTGGGATATTTCGAAAACTGCAGGGGAGTTTGTGCAAAATATGACTCACTGCCGCTTTCAGGACTTGGCATATGTTGGGTATAAAAAGTCGTAATATCAAACTGCGAATACATGTAGAGAGCCAGAATTTGGCTCCAAAATATGGCTCAGGCCTCGAAATTGGGATGTTTGTGATATTTTGAAAACTGGAGGGATATTTGGGACAAATGTGACCAAACGCCGCTTTCAGCACTTGGCATATGTTGGGTAAAAAAAAGTCCCAATTTCAAACTGCGAATACGAGCAGAGAGCCAAAATTTGGCTCCAAAATATGGCTCAGGCCTCGAAATTGGGATATTTGGGATATTTCGAAAACTTCAGGGGAGTTTGTGCAAAATGTGACTCACTGCCGCTTTCAGGACTTGGCATATGTTGGGTATAAAAAGTCGTAATATAAAACTGCGAATACGTGCATAGAGCCAGAATTTGTCTCCAAAATATGGCTCAGGCCTGGAAATTGGGATGTTTGGGATATTTTGAAAACTGGAGGGAGGTTTGGGACAAATGTGACCAAACGCCGCTTTCAAAACTTGGCATATGTTGGGTATAAAAAGTCGTAACTTAAAACTGCGAATACGTGCAGAGAGCCAGAATTTGGCTCCAAAATATGGCTCAGGCCTCGAAATTGGGATATTAGGGATGTTTTGAAAACTGCACGGAGGTTTGGGACATATGTGACCAAACACCACTTTCAGTAGTTGGCATATATTGGGTATAAAAAAGTCGCAATTTCAAACTGCGAATACGTGCAGAGAGCCAGAATTTGGCTCCAAAATATGGCTCAGGCCTCGAAATCGGAATATTTGGGATATTTCGAAAACTGCATGGGAGTTTGTGCAAAATGTGACTCACTGCCGCTTTCAGGACTTGGCATATGTTGGGTATAAAAAGTCGTAATATCAAACTGCGAAAACGTGCATTGAGCCAGAATTTGGCTCCAAAATATGGCTCAGGCTTCGAAATTGGGATGTTTGGGATATTTTGAAAACTGGAGGGAGGTTTGGGACAAATGTGACCAAACGCCGCTTTCAGTATTTGGAATATGTTGGGGATAAAAAGCCGTAATTTCAAACTGCGAATACGTAAAGAGAGCCTGAATTTGGCTCCAAAATATGGCTCAGGCCTCGAAATTGGGATATTAGGGATATTTTGAAAACTGCAGGGAGGTTTGAGACAAATGTGACCAAACGCCGCTTTCAGTAGTTGGCATATGTTGGGTATAAAAAAGTCGCAATTTCAAACTGCGAATACGAGCAGAGAGCCAAAATTAGGCTCCAAAATATGTCTCAGGCCTCGAAATTGGGATATTTGGGATTTTTCGAAAACTGCAAAGGAGTTTGTGCAAAATGTGACTCATTGCGGCTTTCAGGACTTGGCATATGGTGGGTATAAAAAGTCGTAATATCAAACTGCGAATACGTGCATAGAGCAAGAATTTGGCTCCAAAATATGGCTCAGGCCTCGAAATTGGGATATTTGGGATTTTTCGAAAACTGCAGGGGAGTTTGTGCAAAATGTGACTCATTGCCGCTTTCAGGACTTGGCATATGTTGGGTATAAAAAGTCGTAATATCAAACTGCGAATACGTGCATAGAGCCAGAATTTGGCTCCAAAATATGGTTCAGGCCTCGAAATTGGGATGTTTGGGATATTTTGAAAACTGGAGGGAGGTTTGGGACAAATGTGACCAAACGCCGCTTTCAGTACTTGGCATATGTTGGGTATAAAAAGTCGTAATATCAAACTGCGAATACGTACAGAGAGCCTGAATTTGGCTCCAAAATATGGCTCAGGCCTCGATATTGGGATATTTGGGATATTTTGAAAACTGCAGGGGAGTTTGTGCAAATCTTACTACTTGCCGCTTTCAGGACTTGGCATATGTTGGGTATAAAAAGTCGTAATTTAAAACAGCGAATACGTGCAGAGAGCCAGAATTTGGCTCCAAAATATTGCTCAGGCCTCGAATTTGGGATGTTTGGGATATTTTGAAAACTGCAGGGGAGTTTGTGCAAAATGTGACTCACTGCCCAGCAAACACAAATCATCTACACAACGTTCGCATATCTCTTCCCATAGGTGTGGGAATGATTTGCATTGAGAATGGTGCAGGAGAGCCTTTGAGAAACTTTTACTCAAAAAATCCAAACACAAAGGTTTAATTATAAATTGTTTTTCTACAATTATTTTCTTCCAAATGTAAAACAAATAGTTTTTACATGTTTAAATATAAAATTTATGGTGTTTTTTTGTAAAATTCATTAATAAATTGTGAATGATATATATTGGCTGAGTGAAACCTTTAAAATCCATTTAGTTATAATATGAACAGAAAAAAGTAGTTTTCCAAATTTTCTAAAAATCGCTCTTTTTAACACAATTTGACTCCTTATGCATTCCACTAAACACTAATATCATGTTTAAATATATAATTTATGTATTATTCCCTAAGATAATTTATATAAATTTTAAAAGTTGCTGGAAAGTGGTGAGAACGAATCTGAAAACGTTTTGTTGTCTTATATTGGCGTGTTCTTATTAACTAGAGTGAGTAAGAGTGAGCGAGAGTGGGTAAGAGTGAGTAAGAGTGAATGAAGGTGAGTGAGAGTGCCAGAGAGTGTGTAAGTGTGAGTAAGAGTGAGTATAAGTAAGAGTGACTGAGAGTGAGTAAGAGTGACAGAGTGAGTAAGAGTGAGAGTAAGAGTGACAGAATGAGTAAGAGTGAGAGTAAAGTGATTGAGAGTAAGGGTGAGTATGAGAGTAAGAGTGATTGAGAGTGATTGAGAGTAAGAGTGATTGAGAGTAAGAGTGATTGAGAGTAAGAGTGATTGAGAGTAAGAGTGATTGGGAGTAAGAGTGATTGAGAGTAAGAGTGATTGGGAGTAAGAGTGATTGGGAGTAGGAGTTAGAGTGAGAGTAGGAGTAAGAATGAGAATAAGAGTGATTGAGAGTAAGAGTGAGTAAGAGTAAGAATGAGAGTAAGAGTGATTGAGAGTAAGAGTGATTGAGAGTAAGAGTGATTGACAGTAAGAGTGATTGGGAGTAAGAGTGATTGGGAGTAAGAGTAAGAGTGAGAGTAAGAATGAGAATAAGAGTGATTGAGAGTAAGAGTGATTGGGAGTAAGAGTAAGAGTAAGAATGAGAGTAGGAGTGATTGAGAGTAAGAGTAATTGAGAGTAAGAGTATGAGAGTAAGAGTGAGAGAGTGAGTATGAATGGGTAAGGGTGACTGAGAGTGAGTAAGAATGACAGAGTAAGAGTGACAGAGAGTAAGAGTGACAGAGTAAGAGTGACAGAGAGTAAGAGTGACAGAGAGTAAGAGTGACAGAGAGTAAGAGTGACAGAGTAAGAGTGACAGAGAGTAAGAGTGACAGAGAGTAAGAGTGACAGAGTAAGAGTGACAGAGAGTAAGAGTGACAGAGTAAGAGTGACAGAGTAAGAGTGACAGAGAGTAAGAGTGACAGAGAGTAAGAGTGACAGAGTAAGAGTGACAGAGAGTAAGAATGACAGAGAGTAAGAGTGACAGAGAGTAAGAGTGACAGAGAGTAAGAGTGACAGAGAGTAAGAGTGACAGAGAGGAAGAGTGACAGAGAGGAAGAGTGACAGAGTAAGAGTGACAGAGTAAGAGTGACAGAGAGTAAGAGTGACAGAGAGTAAGAGTGACAGAGTAAGAGTGACAGAGAGTAAGAGTGACAGAGTAAGAGTGACAGAGTGTAAGAGTGACAGAGTAAGAGTGACAGAGAGTAAGAGTGACAGAGTAAGAGTGACAGAGTAAGAGTGACAGAGAGTAAGAGTGACAGAGTAAGAGTGACAGAGTAAGAGTGACAGAGAGTAAGAGTGACAGAGAGTAAGAGTGACAGAGAGTAAGAGTGACAGAGAGTAAGAGTGACAGAGAGTAAGAGTGACAGAGAGTAAGAGTGACAGAGTAAGAGTGACAGAGAGTAAGAGTGACAGAGAGTAAGAGTGACAGAGAGTAAGAGTGACAGAGAGTAAGAGTGACAGAGAGTAAGAGTGACAGAGTAAGAGTGACAGAGAGTAGGAGTGACAGAGTGTAAGAGTGACAGTAAGAGTGACAGAGAGTAAGAGTGACAGAGAGTAAGAGTGACAGAGAGTAAGAGTGACAGAGTAAGTGACAGAGTAAGAGAGTGAGAGTGATTATGAGAGAGTTAAGAGTGTGAGGTGTGTGAGTGTAGCAGGCCAGGGAGGCAGGATGTGTGGTCACAGGCGAGGCCTAGGCCTTGTGATCTCTAATGTTGGTTATTATATATATGTGGGATTTTTTGTCCTGTTTCAAATTATAATTATTTAGCAGGAATGTAATAAGATATTGCACAGTATTAATGTGACAATAATATATGCATTATTTCCTTGATAATCAAACTTGTTGTTCAAAGATAATATACAATCTTTGAAGGAAACATTTTGAGAGCGCAAGCTGGCAACACTGTTCTGGTGGGTGAGAGAGACATATGGTTAGTTGTACTCAGACCTACAGTGGAGAAGGGTGTGTCCCAGCTGGCCGCCACCAGCCGCCACCCGCCGCCACCCCGCCGCCCACCACCAGCCGCCACCCGCCACCACCCACCACCAGCTGCCACCCGCCGCCACCCGCCGCCACCCGCCACCCACCACCAGCCGCCACCCACCACCAGCCGCCACCTGCCACCACCCACCACCATCCGCCACCCGCCGCCACCCGCCACCCGCCACCACCCACCACCAGCCGCCACCCGCCACCACCCACTACCAGCCGCCACCCGCCACCAGCCACCGCCACCCACCACCGCCACTCACCACCCGCCGCCACCACCCACCACCAGCCGCCACCCGCCACCACCCACCGCCAGCCGCCACCCACCACCAGCCGCCACCCGCCGCCACCCACCACCCGCCGCCACCCACCACCAGCCGCCACCCGCCACCACCCACCACCAGCCGCCACCCGCCACCACCCACCACCAGCCGCCACCCGCCACCGCCCACCACCAGCCGCCACCCGCCACCGCCCACCACCAGCCGCCACCCGCCACCGCCCACCACCAGCCGCCACCCGCCACCGCCCACCACCAGCCGCCACCCGCCACCGCCCACCACCAGCCGCCACCCGCCACCGCCCACCACCAGCCGCCACCCGCCACCGCCCACCACCAGCCGCCACCCGCCACCGCCCACCACCAGCCGCCACCCGCCACCGCCACCCACCACCGCCACCCGCCACCCGCCACCACCCACCACCAGCCGTCACCACCCACCACCAGCCGCCACCCGCCACCAGCCACCGCCACCCGCCACCAGCCACCGCCACCCACCACCACCCGCCACCAGCCACCGCCACCCACCACCACCGCCGCCACCACCCATCACCGCCGCCGCCACCACCACCCACCACCACCGCCGCCGCCACCACCCATCACCGCCGCCGCCGCCACCACCCACCACAGCCGCCGCCGACACCCGCCGCCACCCGCCGCCCACCACCAGCCGCCACCCGCCACCACCCACCACCAGCTGCCACCCGCCGCCACCCGCCGCCACCCGCCACCCACCACCAGCCGCCACCCGCCGCCACCCACCACCAGCCGCCACCTGCCACCACCCACCACCAGCCGCCACCCGCCGCCACCCGCCGCCACCCACCACCAGCCGCCACCCGCCACCACCCACCACCAGCCGCCACCCGCCACCAGCCACCGCCACCCACCACCGCCACTCACCACCCGCCGCCACCACCCACCACCAGCCGCCACCCGCCACCACCCACCACCAGCCGCCAGCCGCCACCCACCACCAGCCGCCACCCGCCGCCACCCACCACCCGCCGCCACCCACCACCAGCCGCCACCACCCACCACCAGCCGCCACCCGCCACCACCACCACCAGCCGCCACCCGCCACCACCCACCACCAGCCGCCACCCGCCACCACCCACCACCAGCCGCCACCCGCCACCACCCACCACCAGCCGCCACCCGCCACCACCCACCACCAGCCGCCACCCGCCACCCGCCACCACCCACCACCAGCAGCCACCACCCACCACCAGCCGCCACCCGCCACCAGCCACCGCCACCCGCCACCAGCCACCGCCACCCACCACCACCCGCCACCAGCCACCGCCACCCACCACCGCCACTCACCACCCGCCGCCACCACCCACCACCAGCCGCCACCCGCCACCCACCACCGCCACCCGCCGCCACCACCCACCACCACCACCCACCACACCACCGCCGCCACCACCCATCACCGCCGCCGCCACCACCACCCACCACCACCGCCGCCGCCACCACCCATCACCGCCGCCGCCCGCCACCACCACCACCAGACGCCACCACCCACCACCAGCCGCCACCCGCCACCATGCAGCCACCACCAGCTGCCACCCGCCGCCACCCGCCGCCACCCGCCACCCACCACCAGCCGCCACCCGCCGCCACCCACCACCAGCCGCCACCTGCCACCACCCACCACCAGCCGCCACCCGCCGCCACCCACCACCAGCCGCCACCCGCCACCACCCACCACCAGCCGCCACCCGCCACCAGCCACCGCCACCCACCACCGCCACTCACCACCCGCCGCCACCACCCACCACCAGCCGCCACCCGCCACCACCCACCACCAGCCGCCAGCCGCCACCCACCACCAGCCGCCACCCGCCGCCACCCACCACCCGCCGCCACCCACCACCAGCCGCCACCACCCACCACCAGCCGCCACCCGCCACCACCCACCACCAGCCGCCACCCGCCACCACCCACCACCAGCCGCCACCCGCCACCACCCACCACCAGCCGCCACCCCCACCACCCACCACCAGCCGCCACCCGCCACCACCCACCACCAGCCGCCACCACCCACCACCAGCCGCCACCCGCCACCAGCCACCGCCACCCGCCACCAGCCACCGCCACCCACCACCACCCGCCACCAGCCACCGCCACCCACCACCGCCACTCACCACCCGCCGCCACCACCCACCACCAGCCGCCACCCGCCACCCACCACCGCCACCCGCCGCCACCACCCACCACCACCACCCACCACCACCACCGCCGCCACCACCCATCACCGCCGCCGCCACCACCACCCACCACCACCGCCGCCGCCACCACCCATCACCGCCGCCGCCGCCACCACCCACCACAGCCGCCGCCGACACCACCGCCACCACCCACCACCACCACCCACCACCGCCGCCACCACCAGCCGCCACAAGCCGCCACCGCCCGCCACCGCCCGCCACCAGCCGCCATCACCACCACCACCACCACCAGCCGCCATCACCGCCACCAGCTGCCACCACCACCAGACGCCACCACCACCACCACCAGCCGCCATCACCGCCACCAGCTGCCACCACCACCAGCCGCCATCACCGCCACCAGCTGCCACCACCACCAGCCGCCACCACACCAGCCGCCACCACCAGCCGCCACCACCGCCACCACCACCTGCCACCAGCCGCCACCACCGCCCGCTATCAGCAGTCACCGCCCGTTGCCACAGTCGCCACCGCAAGCCGCCACCGCCAGCCGCCACCAGCCCCCCCCACCGCCGATCGTCACCACCCACCACAGCCGCCGCCGCCCGCCACCGCCCGCCACCACCCACCACAGCCGCCACCACCCACCACCACCCGCCGCCACCACCCACCACCACCCGCCGCCACCACCCACCACCACCAGCCGCCGCCGCCACCCACCACCCTCCGCCGCCGCCACCACCACCCACCACCACCGCCGCCACCACCCACCACCACCAGCCGCCGCCGCCACCACCACCACCCACCACCACCGCCGCCACCACCAGCGCCGCCACCGCCACCACCACCCACCACCACCGCCGCCACCACCCACCACCGCCAGCCGCCACCACTCATCACAGACCCCGCCACCGCCCGCCAGACACAGCCGCTAGTGTCCGCCACCGCCGCCACTGTCCGCCACCGCCGCCACTGTCCGCCACCGCCGCCATTGTCCGCCACCGCCGTCACTGTCCGCCCGCCGCCACCACTGTCCGCCCGCCGCCTCCACTGTCCGCCCGCCGCCTCCACTGTCCGCCCGCCGCCTCCACTGTCCGCCCGCCGCCTCCACTGTCCGCCCGCCGCCTCCACTGTCCGCCCGCCGCCTCCACTGTCCGCCCGCCGCCGCCACTGTCCGCCCGCCGCCGCCACTGTCCGCCCGCCGCCGCCACTGTCCGCCCGCCGCCGCCACTGTCCGCCCGCCGCCGCCACTGTCCGCCCGCCGCCTCCACTGTCCGCCCGCCGCCTCCACTGTCCGCCCGCCGCCTCCACTGTCCGCCCGCCGCCTCCACTGTCCGCCCGCCGCCTCCACTGTCCGCCCGCCGCCTCCACTGTCCGCCCGCCGCCGCCACTGTTCGCCCGCCGCCGCCACTGTCCGCCCGCCGCCGCCACTGTCCGCCCGCCGCCGCCACTGTCCGCCCGCCGCCACTGTCCACCACCGCCGCCACGGTCCGCCCGCCGCCACTATCCGCCACAGCCGCCACTGTCCGCCCGCCGCCACTGTCCTCCCGCCGCCACTGTCCGCCCGCCGCCGCCCTGTCCGCCACTATCCGCCACCGCCGCCACTGTCCGCCCGCCGCCACTGTCCGCCCGCCGCCACTATCCGCCACCGCCGCCACTGTCCGCCCGACGCCACTGTCCGCCCGCCGCCACTGTCCGCCCGCCGCCACTGTCCGCCCGCCGCCACTGTCCGCCCGCCGCCACTGTCCTCCCGCCGCCACTGTCCGCCCGCCGCCACTATCCGCCACCGCCGCCACTGTCCGCCCGACGCCACTGTCCGCCCGCCGCCACTGTCCGCCCGCCGCCACTGTCCGCCCGCCGCCACTGTCCGCCACCGCCGCCACTGTCCGCCACCGCCGCCACTGTCCGCCCGCCGCCACTGTCCGCCACCGCCGCTACTGTCCGCCCGCCGCCACTGTCCGCCCGCCGCCGCCACTGTCCGCCCGCCACTGTCCGCCCGCCGCCACTATCCGCCACCGCCGCCACTGTCCGCCACAGCCGCCACTCTCTGCCGTACAGCCTCCCCTCTCTCCGTTAGTAAATAATTATAATTGTTAGTAAATAATAAAAGAAATATAAATTATTAGATTTTTTTTACCCTTAAATTGGTTTTAATATTTAAATTGAAAATAATAATATAATATAAAATATAATAAAAATAATATAATATAAAATATAATTTAATTTCAAGAAATTTAACTTTAAACACAAAGATGTAAAAAGGGTTCAGATTATTGGCTCAAACCTTTCATAAGAGATTCATATTGGTATATGAATGGATTATGAATGACTCATGTAAGGAGTGTAAAGTTGCCACAACATCTCAAATTAGTGTTAGATACATATGTCTTGGTTATAAGTTTTGGAAACCTATTTAAGTCCACACACAATATCGTATCTGATACGATAAAACAAACGTTTCCAATACTTTCAAATACTTTCCAGATATGTTGTGGCAACCTAAAATTGTTTGCTGGGTGCCGCTTTCAAGCATATGAGTTTGGCATATGTTTGGTATAAAAAGTCGTAATATCAAACTGCGAATACTTGCATAGAGCCAGAATTTGGCTCCAAAATATGACTCAGGCCTCGAAATTGGGATGTTTGGGATATTTTGAAAACTGGAGGGAGGTTTGGGACAAATGTGACCAAACGCCGCTTTCAGTACTTGGCATATGTTGGGTATAAAAAGTCGTAACTTAAAACTGCGAATACGTGCAGAGAGCCAGAATTTGGCTCCAAAATATGGCTCAGGCCTCGAAATTGGAATATTTGGGATATTTCGAAAACTGCATGGGAGTTTGTGCAAAATGTGACTCACTGCCGCTTTCAGGACTTGGCATATGTTGGGTATAAAAAGTCGTAATATCAAACTGCGAAAACGTGCATTGAGCCAGAATTTGGCTCCAAAATATGGCTCAGGCTTCGAAATTGGGATGTTTGGGATATTTTGAAAACTGGAGGGAGGTTTGGGACAAATGTGACCAAACGCCGCTTTCAGTATTTGGAATATGTTGGGGATAAAAAGCCGTAATTTCAAACTGCGAATACGTAAAGAGAGCCTGAATTTGGCTCCAAAATATGGCTCAGGCCTCGAAATTGGGATATTAGGGATATTTTGAAAACTGCAGGGAGGTTTGAGACAAATGTGACCAAACGCCGCTTTCAGTAGTTGGCATATGTTGGGTATAAAAAAGTCGCAATTTCAAACTGCGAATACGAGCAGAGAGCCAAAATTAGGCTCCAAAATATGTCTCAGGCCTCGAAATTGGGATATTTGGGATTTTTCGAAAACTGCAAAGGAGTTTGTGCAAAATGTGACTCATTGCGGCTTTCAGGACTTGGCATATGGTGGGTATAAAAAGTCGTAATATCAAACTGCGAATACGTGCATAGAGCAAGAATTTGGCTCCAAAATATGGCTCAGGCCTCGAAATTGGGATATTTGGGATTTTTCGAAAACTGCAGGGGAGTTTGTGCAAAATGTGACTCATTGCCGCTTTCAGGACTTGGCATATGTTGGGTATAAAAAGTCGTAATATCAAACTGCGAATACGTGCATAGAGCCAGAATTTGGCTCCAAAATATGGCTCAGGCCTCGAAATTGGGATGTTTGGGATATTTTGAAAACTGGAGGGAGGTTTGGGACAAATGTGACCAAACGCCGCTTTCAGTACTTGGCATATGTTGGGTATAAAAAGTCGTAATATCAAACTGCGAATACGTACAGAGAGCCTGAATTTGGCTCCAAAATATGGCTCAGGCCTCGATATTGGGATATTTGGGATATTTTGAAAACTGCAGGGGAGTTTGTGCAAATCTTACTACTTGCCGCTTTCAGGACTTGGCATATGTTGGGTATAAAAAGTCGTAATTTAAAACAGCGAATACGTGCAGAGAGCCAGAATTTGGCTCCAAAATATTGCTCAGGCCTCGAATTTGGGATGTTTGGGATATTTTGAAAACTGCAGGGAGTTTGTGCAAAATGTGACTCACTGCCGCTTTCAAGCATATGAGTTTGGCATATGTTTGGTATAAAAAGTCGTAATATCAAACTGCGAATACTTGCATAGAGCCAGAATTTGGCTCCAAAATATGACTCAGGCCTCGAAATTGGGATGTTTGGGATATTTTGAAAACTGGAGGGAGGTTTGGGTCAAATGTGACCAAACGCCGCTTTCAGTACTTGGCATATGTTGGGTATAAAAAGTCGTAACTTAAAACTGCGAATACGTGCAGAGAGCCAGAATTTGGCTCCAAAATATGGCTCAGGCCTCGAAATTGGGATATTTGGGATTTTTCGAAAACTGCAAAGGAGTTTGTGCAAAATGTGACTCACTGCCGCTTTCAGTACTTGGCATATGTTGGGTATAAAATTCGTAATATGAAACTGCAAATACGTGCAGAGAGCCAGAATTTGGCTCCAAAATATGGCTCAGGCCTCGAAATTGGGATGTTTGGGATATTTTGAAAACTGCAGAGGAGTTTGTGCAAATCTTACTACTTGCCGCTTTCAGGACTTGGCATATGTTGGGTATAAAAAGTCGTAATTTAAAACAGCGAATACGTGCAGAGAGCCAGAATTTGGCTCCAAAATATTGCTCAGGCCTCGAATTTGGGATGTTTGGGATATTTTGAAAACTGGAGGGAGGTTTGGGGCAAATGTGACCAAACGCCACTTTCAGTACTTGGCATATGTTGGGTATAAAAAGTCGTAACTTAAAACTGCGAATACGTGCAGAGAGCCAGAATTTAGCTCCAAAATATGGCTCAGGCCTCGAAATTGGGATATTAGGGATATTTTGAAAACTGCACGGAGGTTTGGGACATATGTGACCAAACACCACTTTCAGTAGTTGGCATATATTGGGTATAAAAAAGTCGGAATTTCAAACTGCGAATACGTGCAGAGAGCCAGAATTTGGCTCCAAAATATGGCTCAGGCCTCGAAATCGGAATATTTGGGATATTTCGAAAACTGCATGGGAGTTTGTGCAAAATGTGACTCACTGCCGCTTTCAGGACTTGGCATATGTTGGGTATAAAAAGTCGTAATATCAAACTGCGAAAACGTGCATTGAGCCAGAATTTGGCTGCAAAATATGGCTCAGGCTTCGAAATTGGGATGTTTGGGATATTTTGAAAACTGGAGGGAGGTTTGGGACAAATGTGACCAAACGCCGCTTTCAGTATTTGGAATATGTTGGGGATAAAAAGCCGTAATTTCAAACTGCGAATACGTAAAGAGAGCCTGAATTTGGCTCCAAAATATGGCTCAGGCCTCGAAATTGGGATATTAGGGATATTTAGAAAACTGCAGGGAGGTTTGAGACAAATGTGACCAAACGCCGCTTTCAGTAGTTGGCATATGTTGGGTATAAAAAAGTCGCAATTTCAAACTGCGAATACGAGCAGAGAGCCAAAATTTGGCTCCAAAATATGGCTCAGGCCTCGAAATTGGGATATTTGGGATTTTTCGAAAACTGCAAAGGAGTTTGTGCAAAATGTGACTCATTGCGGCTTTCAGGACTTGGCATATGTTGGGTATAAAAAGTCGTAATATCAAACTGCGAATACGTGCATAGAGCCAGAATTTGGCTCCAAAATATGGCTCAGGCCTCGAAATTGGGATATTTGGGATTTTTCGAAAACTGCAGGGGAGTTTGTGCAAAATGTGACTCATTGCCGCTTTCAGGACTTGGCATATGTTGGGTATAAAAAGTCGTAATATCAAACTGCGAATACGTGCACAGAGCCAGAATTTGGCTCCAAAATATGGCTCAGGCCTCGAAATTGGGATGTTTGGGATATTTTGAAAACTGGAGGGAGGTTTGGGACAAATGTGACCAAACGCCGCTTTCAGTACTTGGCATATGTTGGGTATAAAAAGTCGTAATATCAAACTGCGAATACGTACAGAGAGCCTGAATTTGGCTCCAAAATATGGCTCAGGCCTCGAAATTGGGATATTTGGGATATTTTGAAAACTGCAGGGGAGTTTGTGCAAATCTTACTACTTGCCGCTTTCAGGACTTGGCATATGTTGGGTATAAAAAGTCGTAATTTAAAACAGCGAATACGTGCAGAGAGCCAGAATTTGGCTCCAAAATATTGCTCAGGCCTCGAATTTGGGATGTTTGGGATATTTTGAAAACTGCAGGGGAGTTTGTGCAAAATGTGACTCACTGCCGCTTACGGGACTTGGCATATGTTTGGTATAAAAAGTCGTAATATCAAACTGCGAATACTTGCATAGAGCCAGAATTTGGCTCCAAAATATGGCTCAGGCCTCGAAATTGGGATGTTTGGGATATTTTGAAAACTGCAGAGGAGTTTGTGCAAATCTTACTACTTGCCGCTTTCAGGACTTGGCATATGTTGGGTATAAAAAGTCGTAATTTAAAACAGCGAATACGTGCAGAGAGCCAGAATTTGGCTCCAAAATATTGCTCAGGCCTCGAATTTGGGATGTTTGGGATATTTTGAAAACTGCAGGGGAGTTTGTGCAAAATGTGACTCACTGTCGCTTACGGGACTTGGCATATGTTGGGTATAAAAAGTCGTAATATCAAACTGCGAATACGTGCATAGAGACAGAATTTGGCTCCAAAATATGGCTCAGGCCTCGAAATTGGGATGTTTGGGATATTTTGAAAACTGGAGGGAGGTTTGGGGCAAATGTGACCAAACGCCGCTTTCAGTACTTGGCATATGTTGGGTATAAAAAGTCGTAACTTAAAACTGCGAATACGTGCAGAGAGCCAGAATTTAGCTCCAAAATATGGCTCAGGCCTCAAAATTGGGATATTTGGGATATTTCGAAAACTGCAGGGGAGTTTGTGCAAAATGTGACTCACTGCCGCTTTCAGGACTTGGCATATGTTTGGTATAAAAAGTCGTAATATCAAACTGCGAATACTTGCATAGAGCCAGAATTTGGCTCCAAAATATGACTCAGGCCTCGAAATTGGGATGTTTGGGATATTTTGAAAACTGGAGGGAGGTTTGGGACTAATGTGACCAAACGCCGCTTTCAGTACTTGGCATATGTTGGGTATAAAAAGTCGTAACTTAAAACTGCGAATACGTGCAGAGAGCCAGAATTTGGCTCCAAAATATGGCTCAGGCCTCGAAATTGGGATATTTGGGATTTTTCGAAAACTGCAAAGGAGTTTGTGCAAAATGTGACTCATTGCGGCTTTCAGGACTTGGCATATGTTGGGTATAAAAAGTCGTAATATCAAACTGCGAATACGTGCATAGAGCCAGAATTTGGCTCCAAAATATGGCTCAGGCCTCGAAATTGGGATGTTTTGGATATTTTGAAAACTGGAGGGAGGTTTGGGACAAATGTGACCAAACGCCGCTTTCAGTACTTCGCATATGTTGGGTATAAAAAGTCGTAACTTCAAACTGCGAATACGTACAGAGAGCCAGAATTTGGCTCCAGAATATGGCTCAGGCCTCGAAATTGGTATATTTGGGATATTTCGAAAACTGCAGGGGAGTTTGTGCAAAATGTGACTCACTGCCGCTTTCAGGACATGGCATATGTTGGGTATAAAAAGTCGTAATATCAAACTGCGAATACATGTAGAGAGCCAGAATTTGGCTCCAATATATGGCTCAGGCCTCGAAATTGGGATGTTTGTGATATTTTGAAAACTGGAGGGATATTTGGGACAAATGTGACCAAACGATGCTTTCAGCACTTGGCATATGTTGGGTAAAAAAAAGTCCCAATTTCAAACTGCGAATACGAGCAGAGAGCAAAAATTTGGCTCCAAAATATGGCTCAGGCCTGGAAATTGGGATGTTTGGGATATTTTGAAAACTGGAGGGAGGTTTGGGACAAATGTGACCAAACGCCGCTTTCAATACTTGACATATGTTGGGTATAAAAAGTCGTAACTTAAAACTGCGAATACGTGCAGAGAGCCAGAATTTGGCTCCAAAATATGGCTCAGGCCTCGAAATTGGGATATTAGGGATATTTTGAAAACTGCACGGAGGTTTGGGACATATGTGACCAAACACCACTTTCAGTAGTTGGCATATATTGGGTATAAAAAAGTCGCAATTTCAAACTGCGAATACGTGCAGAGAGCCAGAATTTGGCTCCAAAATATGGCTCAGGCCTCGAAATCGGAATATTTGGGATATTTCGAAAACTGCATGGGAGTTTGTGCAAAATGTGACTCACTGCCGCTTTCAGGACTTGGCATATGTTGGGTATAAAAAGTCGTAATATCAAACTGCGAAAACGTGCATTGAGCCAGAATTTGGCTCCAAAATATGGCTCAGGCTTCGAAATTGGGATGTTTGGGATATTTTGAAAAGTGGAGGGAGGTTTGGGACAAATGTGACCAAACGCCGCTTTCAGTATTTGGAATATGTTGGGGATAAAAAGTCGTAATTTCAAACTGCGAATACGTAAAGAGAGCCTGAATTTGGCTCCAAAATATGGCTCAGGCCTCGAAATTGGGATATTAGGGATATTTTGAAAACTGCAGGGAGGTTTGAGACAAATGTGACCAAACGCCGCTTTCAGTAGTTGGCATATGTTGGGTATAAAAAAATCGCAATTTCAAACTGCGAATACGAGCAGAGAGCCAAAATTTGGCTCCAAAATATGGCTCAGGCCTCGAAATTGGGATATTTGGGATTTTTCGAAAACTGCAAAGGAGTTTGTGCAAAATGTGACTCATTGCGGCTTTCAGGACTTGGCATATGTTGGGTATAAAAAGTCGTAATATCAAACTGCGAATACGTGCATAGAGCCAGAATTTGGCTCCAAAATATGGCTCAGGCCTCGAAATTGGGATATTTGGGATTTTTCGAAAACTGCAGGGGAGTTTGTGCAAAATGTGACTCATTGCCGCTTTCAGGACTTGGCATATGTTGGGTATAAAAAGTCGTAATATCAAACTGCGAATACGTGCATAGAGCCAGAATTTGGCTCCAAAATATGGCTCAGGCCTCGAAATTGGGATGTTTGGGATATTTTGAAAACTGGAGGGAGGTTTGGGACAAATGTGACCAAACGCCGCTTTCAGTACTTGGCATATGTTGGGTATAAAAAGTCGTAATATCAAACTGCGAATACGTACAGAGAGCCTGAATTTGGCTCCAAAATATGGCTCAGGCCTCGAAATTGGGATATTTGGGATATTTTGAAAACTGCAGGGGAGTTTGTGCAAATCTTACTACTTGCCGCTTTCAGGACTTGGCATATGTTGGGTATAAAAAGTCGTAATTTAAAACAGCGAATACGTGCAGAGAGCCAGAATTTGGCTCCAAAATATTGCTCAGGCCTCGAATTTGGGATTTTGGGATATTTTGAAAACTGCAGGGGAGTTTGTGCAAAATGTGACTCACTGCCGCTTACGGGACTTGGCATATGTTTGGTATAAAAAGTCGTAATATCAAACTGCGAATACTTGCATAGAGCCAGAATTTGGCTCCAAAATATGGCTCAGGCCTCGAAATTGGGATGTTTGGGATATTTTGAAAACTGCAGAGGAGTTTGTGCAAATCTTACTACTTGCCGCTTTCAGGACTTGGCATATGTTGGGTATAAAAAGTCGTAATTTAAAACAGCGAATACGTGCAGAGAGCCAGAATTTAGCTCCAAAATATGGCTCAGGCCTCAAAATTGGGATATTTGGGATATTTCGAAAACTGCAGGGGAGTTTGTGCAAAATGTGACTCACTGCCGCTTTCAGGACTTGGCATATGTTTGGTATAAAAAGTCGTAATATCAAACTGCGAATACTTGCATAGAGCCAGAATTTGGCTCCAAAATATGACTCAGGCCTCGAAATTGGGATGTTTAGGATATTTTGAAAACTGGAGGGAGGTTTGGGACAAATGTGACCAAACGCCGCTTTCAGTACTTGGCATATGTTGGGTATAAAAAGTCGTAACTTAAAACTGCGAATACGTGCAGAGAGCCAGAATTTGGCTCCAAAATATGGCTCAGGCCTCGAAATTGGGATATTTGGGATTTTTCGAAAACTGCAAAGGAGTTTGTGCAAAATGTGACTCATTGCGGCTTTCAGGACTTGGCATATGTTGGGTATAAAAAGTCGTAATATCAAACTGCGAATACGTGCATAGAGCCAGAATTTGGCTCCAAAATATGGCTCAGGCCTCGAAATTGGGATGTTTTGGATATTTTGAAAACTGGAGGGAGGTTTGGGACAAATGTGACCAAACGCCGCTTTCAGTACTTCGCATATGTTGGGTATAAAAAGTCGTAACTTCAAACTGCGAATACGTACAGAGAGCCTGAATTTGGCTCCAGAATATGGCTCAGGCCTCGAAATTGGTATATTTGGGATATTTCGAAAACTGCAGGGGAGTTTGTGCAAAATGTGACTCACTGCCGCTTTCAGGACATGGCATATGTTGGGTATAAAAAGTCGTAATATCAAACTGCGAATACATGTAGAGAGCCAGAATTTGGCTCCAATATATGGCTCAGGCCTCGAAATTGGGATGTTTGTGATATTTTGAAAACTGGAGGGATATTTGGGACAAATGTGACCAAACGATGCTTTCAGCACTTGGCATATGTTGGGTAAAAAAAAGTCCCAATTTCAAACTGCGAATACGAGCAGAGAGCCAAAATTTGGCTCCAAAATATGGCTCAGGCCTCGAAATTGGGATATTTGGGATATTTCAAAAACTGCAGGGGAGTTTGTGCAAAATGTGACTCACTGCCGCTTTCAGGACTTGGCATATGTTGGGTATAAAAAGTCGTAATATAAAACTGCGAATACGTGCATAGAGCCAGAATTTGGCTCCAAAATATGGCTCAGGCCTGGAAAATGGGATGTTTGGGATATTTTGAAAACTGGAGGGAGGTTTGGGACAAATGTGACCAAACGCCGCTTTCAATACTTGGCATATGTTGGGTATAAAAAGTCGTAACTTAAAACTGCGAATACGTGCAGAGAGCCAGAATTTGGCTCCAAAATATGGCTCAGGCCTCGAAATTGGGATATTAGGGATATTTTGAAAACTGCACGGAGGTTTGGGACATATGTGACCAAACACCACTTTCAGTAGTTGGCATATATTGGGTATAAAAAAGTCGCAATTTCAAACTGCGAATACGTGCAGAGAGCCAGAATTTGGCTCCAAAATATGGCTCAGGCCTCGAAATCGGAATATTTGGGATATTTCGAAAACTGCATGGGAGTTTGTGCAAAATGTGACTCACTGCCGCTTTCAGGACTTGGCATATGTTGGGTATAAAAAGTCGTAATATCAAACTGCGAAAACGTGCATTGAGCCAGAATTTGGCTCCAAAATATGGCTCAGGCTTCGAAATTGGGATGTTTGGGATATTTTGAAAACTGGAGGGAGGTTTGGGACAAATGTGACCAAACGCCGCTTTCAGTATTTGGAATATGTTGGGGTTTAAAAGCCGTAATTTCAAACTGCGAATACGTAAAGAGAGCCTGAATTTGGCTCCAAAATATGGCTCAGGCCTCGAAATTGGGATATTAGGGATATTTTGAAAACTGCAGGGAGGTTTGAGACAAATGTGACCAAACGCCGCTTTCAGTAGTTGGCATATGTTGGGTATAAAAAAGTCGCAATTTCAAACTGCGAATACGAGCAGAGAGCCAAAATTTGGCTCCAAAATATGGCTCAGGCCTCGAAATTGGGATATTTGGGATTTTTCGAAAACTGCAAAGGAGTTTGTGCAAAATGTGACTCATTGCGGCTTTCAGGACTTGGCATATGTTGGGTATAAAAAGTCGTAATATCAAACTGCGAATACGTGCATAGAGCCAGAATTTGGCTCCAAAATATGGCTCAGGCCTCGAAATTGGGATATTTGGGATTTTTCGAAAACTGCAGGGGAGTTTGTGCAAAATGTGACTCATTGCCGCTTTCAGGACTTGGCATATGTTGGGTATAAAAAGTCGTAATATCAAACTGCGAATACGTGCATAGAGCCAGAATTTGGCTCCAAAATATGGCTCAGGCCTCGAAATTGGGATGTTTGGGATATTTTGAAAACTGGAGGGAGGTTTGGGACAAATGTGACCAAACGCCGCTTTCAGTACTTGGCATATGTTGGGTATAAAAAGTCGTAATATCAAACTGCGAATACGTACAGAGAGCCTGAATTTGGCTCCAAAATATGGCTCAGGCCTCGAAATTGGGATATTTGGGATATTTTGAAAACTGCAGGTGAGTTTGTGCAAATCTTACTACTTGCCGCTTTCAGGACTTGGCATATGTTGGGTATAAAAAGTCGTAATTTAAAACAGCGAATACGTGCAGAGAGCCAGAATTTGGCTCCAAAATATTGCTCAGGCCTCGAATTTGGGATGTTTGGGATATTTTGAAAACTGCAGGGGAGTTTGTGCAAAATGTGACTCACTGCCGCTTACGGGACTTGGCATATGTTTGGTATAAAAAGTCGTAATATCAAACTGCGAATACTTGCATAGAGCCAGAATTTGGCTCCAAAATATGGCTCAGGCCTCGAAATTGGGATGTTTGGGATATTTTGAAAACTGCAGAGGAGTTTGTGCAAATCTTACTACTTGCCGCTTTCAGGACTTGGCATATGTTGGGTATAAAAAGTCGTAATTTAAAACAGCGAATACGTGCAGAGAGCCAGAATTTGGCTCCAAAATATTGCTCAGGCCTCGAATTTGGGATGTTTGGGATATTTTGAAAACTGCAGGGGAGTTTGTGCAAAATGTGACTCACTGCCGCTTACGGGACTTGGCATATGTTGGGTATAAAAAGTCGTAATATCAAACTGCGAATACGTGCATAGAGACAGAATTTGGCTCCAAAATATGGCTCAGGCCTCAAAATTGGGATGTTTGGGATATTTTGAAAACTGGAGGGAGGTTTGGGACAAATGTGACCAAACGCCGCTTTCAGTACTTGGCATATGTTGGGTATAAAAAGTCGTAACTTAATGTGACTCACTGCCGCTTTCAGGCATATGAGTTTGGCATATGTTTGGTATAAAAAGTCGTAATATCAAACTGCGAATACTTGCATAGAGCCAGAATTTGGCTCCAAAATATGACTCTGGCCTCGAAATTGGGATGTTTGGGATATTTTGAAAACTGGAGGGAGGTTTGGGACAAATGTGACCAAACGCCGCTCTCAGTACTTTTCATATGTTGGGTATAAAAAGTCGTAACTTAAAACTGCGAATACGTGCAGAGAGCCAGAATTTGGCTCCAAAATATGGCTCAGGCCTCGAAATTGGGATATTTGGGATTTTTCGAAAACTGCAAAGGAGTTTGTGCAAAATGTGACTCACTGCCGCTTTCAGTACTTGGCATATGTTGGGTATAAAATTCGTAATATGAAACTGCAAATACGTGCAGAGAGCCAGAATTTGGCTCCAAAATGGCTCAGGCCTCGAAATTGGGATGTTTGGGATATTTTGAAAACTGCAGAGGAGTTTGTGCAAATCTTACTACTTGCCGCTTTCAGGACTTGGCATATGTTGGGTATAAAAAGTCGTAATTTAAAACAGCGAATACGTGCAGAGAGCCAGAATTTGGCTCCAAAATATTGCTCAGGCCTCGAATTTGGGATGTTTGGGATATTTTGAAAACTGCAGGGGAGTTTGTGCAAAATGTGACTCACTGCCGCTTACGGGACTTGGCATATGTTGGGTATAAAAAGTAGTAATATCAAACTGCGAATACGTGCATAGAGACAGAATTTGGCTCCAAAATATGGCTCAGGCCTCGAAATTGGGATGTTTGGGATATTTTGAAAACTGCAGAGGAGTTTGTGCAAATCTTACTACTTGCCGCTTTCAGGACTTGGCATATGTTGGGTATAAAAAGTCGTAATTTAAAACAGCGAATACGTGCAGAGAGCCAGAATTTGGCTCCAAAATATTGCTCAGGCCTCGAATTTGGGATGTTTGGGATATTTTGAAAACTGCAGGGGAGTTTGTGCAAAATGTGACTCACTGCCGCTTACGGGACTTGGCATATGTTGGGTATAAAAAGTAGTAATATCAAACTGCGAATACGTGCATAGAGACAGAATTTGGCTCCAAAATATGGCTCAGGCCTCGAAATTGGGGATGTTTGGGATATTTTGAAAACTGGAGGGAGGTTTGGGACAAATGTGACCAAACGCCGCTTTCAGTATTTGGAATATGTTGGGGATAAAAAGCCGTAATTTCAAACTGCGAATACGTAAAGAGAGCCTGAATTTGGCTCCAAAATATGGCTCAGGCCTCGAAATTGGGATATTAGGGATATTTTGAAAACTGCAGGGAGGTTTGAGACAAATGTGACCAATCGCCGCTTTCAGTAGTTGGCATATGTTGGGTATAAAAAAGTTGCAATTTCAAACTGCGAATACGAGCAGAGAGCCAAAATTTGGCTCCAAAATATGGCTCAGGCCTCGAAATTGGGATATTTGGGATTTTTCGAAAACTGCAAAGGAGTTTGTGCAAAATGTGACTCATTGCGGCTTTCAGGACTTGGCATATGTTGGGTATAAAAAGTCGTAATATCAAACTGCGAATACGTGCATAGAGCCAGAATTTGGCTCCAAAATATGGCTCAGGCCTCGAAATTGGGATATTTGGGATTTTTCGAAAACTGCAGGGGAGTTTGTGCAAAATGTGACTCATTGCCGCTTTCAGGACTTGGCATATGTTGGGTATAAAAAGTCGTAATATCAAACTGCGAATACGTGCATAGAGCCAGAATTTGGCTCCAAAATATGGCTCAGGCCTCGAAATTGGGATGTTTGGGATATTTTGAAAACTGGAGGGAGGTTTGGGACAAATGTGACCAAACGCCGCTTTCAGTACTTGGCATATGTTGGGTATAAAAAGTCGTAATATCAAACTGCGAATACGTACAGATAGCCTGAATTTGGCTCCAAAATATGGCTCAGGCCTCGAAATTGGGATATTTGGGATATTTTGAAAACTGCAGAGGAGTTTGTGCAAATCTTACTACTTGCCGCTTTCAGGACTTGGCATATGTTGGGTATAAAAAGTCGTAATTTAAAACAGCGAATACGTGCAGAGAGCCAGAATTTGGCTCCAAAATATTGCTCAGGCCTCGAATTTGGGATGTTTGGGATATTTGAAAACTGCAGGGGAGTTTGTGCAAAATGTGACTCACTGCCGCTTACGGGACTTGGCATATGTTGGGTATAAAAAGTCGTAATATCAAACTGCGAATACGTGCATAGAGACAGAATTTGGCTCCAAAATATGGCTCAGGCCTCAAAATTGGGATGTTTGGGATATTTTGAAAACTGGAGGGAGGTTTGGGACAAATGTGACCAAACGCCGCTTTCAGTACTTGGCATATGTTGGGTATAAAAAGTCGTAACTTAATGTGACTCACTGCCGCTTTCAGGCATATGAGTTTGGCATATGTTTGGTATAAAAAGTCGTAATATCAAACTGCGAATACTTGCATAGAGCCAGAATTTGGCTCCAAAATATGACTCTGGCCTCGAAATTGGGATGTTTGGGATATTTTGAAAACTGGAGGGAGGTTTGGGACAAATGTGACCAAACGCCGCTTTCAGTACTTTTCATATGTTGGGTATAAAAAGTCGTAACTTAAAACTGCGAATACGTGCAGAGAGCCAGAATTTGGCTCCAAAATATGGCTCAGGCCTCGAAATTGGGATATTTGGGATTTTTCGAAAACTGCAAAGGAGTTTGTGCAAAATGTGACTCACTGCCGCTTTCAGTACTTGGCATATGTTGGGTATAAAATTCGTAATATGAAACTGCAAATACGTGCAGAGAGCCAGAATTTGGCTCCAAAAATGGCTCAGGCCTCGAAATTGGGATGTTTGGGATATTTTGAAAACTGCAGAGGAGTTTGTGCAAATCTTACTACTTGCCGCTTTCAGGACTTGGCATATGTTGGGTATAAAAAGTCGTAATTTAAAACAGCGAATACGTGCAGAGAGCCAGAATTTGGCTCCAAAATATTGCTCAGGCCTCGAATTTGGGATGTTTGGGATATTTTGAAAACTGCAGGGGAGTTTGTGCAAAATGTGACTCACTGCCGCTTACGGGACTTGGCATATGTTGGGTATAAAAAGTAGTAATATCAAACTGCGAATACGTGCATAGAGACAGAATTTGGCTCCAAAATATGGCTCAGGCCTCGAAATTGGGATGTTTGGGATATTTTGAAAACTGGAGGGAGGTTTGGGGCAAATGTGACCAAACGCCACTTTCAGTACTTGGCATATGTTGGGTATAAAAAGTCGTAACTTAAAACTGCGAATACGTGCAGAGAGCCAGAATTTAGCTCCAAAATATGGCTCAGGCCTCAAAATTGGGATATTTGGGATATTTCGAAAACTGCAGGGGAGTTTGTGCAAAATGTGACTCACTGCCGCTTTCAGGACTTGGCATATGTTTGGTATAAAAAGTCGTAATATCAAACTGCGAATACTTGCATAGAGCCAGAATTTGGCTCCAAAATATGACTCAGGCCTCGAAATTGGGATGTTTGGGATATTTTGAAAACTGGAGGGAGGTTTGGGACAAATGTGACCAAACGCCGCTTTCAGTACTTGGCATATGTTGGGTATAAAAAGTC